>NC_089748.1:72736649-72774149 GCF_040412425.1 Macrobrachium rosenbergii
GGTGGTCTTAAGCTTCCTTTTGCTCTGTCCTATGCATTCAGCGATGTCTCTGTCAATTTTTAGATTGCCTGGGGTTCAGGTTCATGAGGACAAACAGCCCAGGACTACAGCACTGCCCTGACCTGACCCACAAAAGCCAGTAGAGAACTTAACCTTTAGACTAAGAGCACGCGTTGTATCAGGCTAACTTTATCCTTTGTCGTCTCCTGTCTTTGTTTGTTTTACTCAGTGAATTGTCGTGAAGATTAACTAAGAGCCCTCGATTGGCAGTTGCAGTGCGCAATTAACTTATGTAACGGTAAGTCTGAGATTTGACAGTTTTTCGTCAATTTACTAGTTTCCCACTAAACTTCACCTTTTCCCTTTGTTTTCACCACTTTGCCACCATCTTCAAGAACCTGGTATAACTATATTTCTTTTATGAAGTCTAGTGTATAAATAAGTAATGTTGCCTAATGAAATTGCAAAGCATTCCCGTGAGTAAGTAGGAATTAGGGAAAGTTAAGTGTAAGTAAATTTCAGGCAGCCAGTGTCTCAATCCCATTGTTTGGAAGAGAAACAGCCTTCCTAGTACTAAAAAAACCTGCATTTCATATCTATTAGTACAGACATTCCTTGAATTATGTTTTCTTATGGGAGCAGGAAAAATTACTGTATCCAACGTTGGCACTGTGAAAAGTTCATGTAATTTCTTCACTATCACCGCATTCATTCTTTCTTTGTTGGGACTAACTGGGAAGTAAAAGGGTTTGATGTAATCCATTTGTTGCAGACTAATCCATTATCCCATACATTGTTTCAATAGCTGGCAACCTAATTCAATTAAGTAATTGTCTGTCTTTGAGGTTAACCTTAGCTTTACTTGACAGGTTACATGTGTTATTGGCAAAGCAGGGCTACATAAATTAAAAATTAATTAATAAACTCATCAACCAAATACCACACGAACAATATATATGTGTGTATATGTTATATATAATATATATATATATATATATATATATATATATATATATATATATATATAATATATAATATATATATATTTATATATATATATATATAGCGATATATATATATATATATATATATATTTTATATATATAATATATATATATATATAACTATATATATTATATATATATATATATATATATATATATATATATATATATATATATATATATATATATATATATATATATTTCATAAACTGGGGGTCTTGGTTGGGGAGAAATTGAAACAAATTTAAAACTGGTGACTGCAAAGGAACCAAGTGCGCCAGATTATGAACAAAAGGAAAACATTATTTGAAAACTTACCTTAGATTTTCCCTGGTTTTACAGTTAAATGAGGAAGGTCGCCATTTGGAATTAGAGTTCTTTTACAATTTACAGGGGTTTATTTACATAGATTTAGCAATGAAACAAGGAGACAAACAAAACAAAATGGTAGCCAATGGGCAGACTCATTAATTGGATACATAGAACGATAATGCAGTGATTGGCAACAAGCAAGCTGAGTAATAAGGGGGCCAATGTACAATACAATTATTCCAGTTACAATAATAATAGCTTAGTCATGCCCCGATTACACTAAATAGTCTCAGTTAGTATGCTGCAAAGGATTGAACTCCAGGATGGGGAAAATAATTCATATAAAATTTGGCGAGGCCACAACTGACTTCAAGGATCGGACTAGGACCAGGAATAGTTTCAGGATTTGAAAGGCAGTCAGAATTATCGGGCACAGAGTGCGATGGAGCAACTTGTCTCTCCTGAAAGAGAGGTCCTGGATTAGAACAGCGGCCCACAATGAAGGAAGAGGAATCCCCCTAAAAAATGTTACTCATTACACATTTTAAATATTAACCACTACGTAGCCCAGCAGATAATTATGAAGAAATCACGTAGGCACAATATGGGGATCGAAATTGCATTAGTTAAGTTCGTCAGCTGAGATATTTCTCTCCCTTCAGAATCAGACCTTGATGTTGAGACATCAACTGAGATTTTGATCTGAGACATCAACATGTCCGTATTTTATGACTTGATTATCCCCCCTCTCTCTCTCTCTCTCTCTCTCTCTACTCTCTCTCTCTCTCTCTCTCTCTCTCTCTCTCTCTCTCGTACACATACCTTGTCGTTGTTGACCCTTGAACACTGACGCCAGGTTGAATGTTTAAGCTTCTGAGGCACCACGTCCCTTTATCGTAATGACTGTCCCTCCCCCCCGCCCCCATCAGCTCAGTGGTCTGGTAAAACTAAAGGTATACTCCAACTTTTTTCTGTCTCAGAACGTCAGTGATTGTTGTTGTGTCACGAGGTTAAGAAACTAACAAAACAATAACAATCTCATCCGTATGCCAAGTTGAGTGGGAGTTTTTAATCTATTAAAATTTCTCTCTCTCTCTCTCTCTCTCTCTCTCTCTCTCTCTCTCTCTCTCTCTCTCTCTCTCATTAACGGGGATGAACCTACGGCCGTGTGCATTGCCTGAATGAAGTAAATTACTTTGATAAATTAGGTGCAGGAGGGATCTGAGCCAGGTAAGATTGACCTTTTTACTTGTTGTTTGAATTGATGAAGTCTAAATCTTCTGAAGTGAGAGGCACTCTGAAGGTTCTAAAGAATAACTGGCGTATGATTATCGTTGTTATCTGAGTTGCTATTATAATTATTGTATTATTTTATCCCTGTAATTATTAATTAAACTTAAACCCGCTCTCTCTCTCTCTCTCTCTCTCTCTCTCTCTCTCTCTCTCTCTCTCTCTCTCTCTCTCTCTCTCTCTCTCTCTCTCTCCTGTTCATATATGCACTCACTCACATACATATAGAAGAGAGAGAGAGAAAGAAGAAAGAAAGAGAAGAGGAAGAAAAACTTATAAGTTAAGTGTAATGATTAATTACAGCGATAAAATGACACAATAAAGGCAATAATGAATTAAGATAAAACTCACACACACACACACACACACACACACACACACACACACACATATATATATATATATATATATATATATATATATATATATATATATATATATATATATATATATATATGTGTGTGTGTGTGTGTTAATATATCTGTTCTCTTGAAAGGAGACAACTCTTAACACAGCGAATGTTAAAATTTTTTCATGAATAATTGGTGAACGCTCTTGAAATTAGCTTTTTCCTTCACATCTTATTTTCATGATGAACTCATAAAGAACTCTTGACTACAATTTGCTAATAATACCTTCTGAATAGTTTTGAGCTATATATATGTTTTACAGCTATGTATGTGCCTTGAATTGTATAGTTTTATTTTTTCCCTTGGATAGTTTTGCTACTTTTTTGTGTTATGATTTTATATATATATATATATATATATATATATATATATATATTATTATTGTATAATATATATACACATATATACATACATAATGGCTGGAGGAGATCGAGGCTCTTTTGATAACTACAGCACCACGGAGATGGAGAGAGCCTTAATACTAGCCAAGCATATGGAGGAAAAGCCAAGGCAGCGCTTTTACTGGAGAAGAGCCAGAGAGGCAACATGGTGGAAGTTCGTAGAGTCATTACCAAGGCCTACGAAATAACCTCAGAAAAATGGAGACAACGGTTCCAGGTCTTGCCAAGGAAGTCGGCTGGTCTTGGACGGAATGGGCATGTCACAAAACCCAGTCCGGTGCGGGCTGGTTCGACTCCTTGGCTTGCACGACGTTTGAGGATCTTTTCAATCGGACCATGCTAGAAGACCTTTACCAATGTGTGCCTGGGCCCCTTGCTGTATATCTTAACAATAAACAGCCCCCTACACTTATGGAAGCTTGTCGCATGGCTGATTCGTGGGAAACTTTTAATCAGTCGCATAGCACCTCGCAGAAGCGAATCGTTCCTCCAGCCTACCTCTCGAACTCAAATCGCTCAAAGAATGGACTGCCGAGCAAGACCATGTGCAACTATTGCAAGAAGGGGGGACACGCTGAAGCTGAGTGCCGATACAAACTCGGCACTAATAAGCAGCCTACCCCTACCAACCAGAACTCCTCTCCCGATTCATCTGCTCAGCCCTCTCCTCCAACAGTTACTGCAGGCCACCGAGCCCATCCAAAAGGCCCGTGCAAATCCTGTGGGGCTGCCAGCTACTACAATGCTGGATCTCCGGCCTGTCCACATCATGTCCCCACCACAAAATTTGTCAACCTAATTAGCACTTCATTCTCTGCCGCCGGTCCACACCGGATCCTTTACCCCGAGAGACTGGAAACCCAGTTCATCTTGGTGGCCCCTCTTCAGAGCACTAGCCTGCCAGTGACCCTTCCGGTCACAGTAGACACTGCGGCAGACATTAGCCTGATCACTAGGGCCCAAGTGCCAGCCGGTGCCATGGTTGACGAAAAAACCCGGTGGGAAATGAAGTGGATAGAAGGCCACACTTACCGTTCCCACGGTCCAACTCCAGGTTACGACACCTTGGGGCACACTACCCCACCGCCTTGGCGTGGTAGGTGGAATTCGGCCCGGAGTGGCCTTCTTGTTGGGGCGGGATCTTCTCGGGGGAAGCCCGTTACCAACGCCACTTCACAGCCACGTTACCTCCTCCACGGAGGCCCCATCTAGAACTCTCGATAAAGTCAAATCCCCACCTTCCGCCCACCAAAGTGGTCCGCGGAAGGGGCATAAACCAAACTATTTTAGGCCTAGCCCTCCAATCGCGAAGGGCTGGCCCACCAAGAGGTCCTCCCTCTCCCGAAGAGATATTCAGGAGGAGCAGTACCGCTGCAGGACGTGCAAGCGGACAGACCACTCCACAAATTGGGAGGGCTGCCCAAGTAAGCAACGCCCAGCGGATGCCCCAAACAAAACTCTCGGAGAGGCTCGATCTCCTGGTGGGGCAGGAATCTCTGCCGCAGCCAAACCCAAGTCGTCCGCGAGGTATTGCACCTCCGGACCCCTTGTAAGGCATGCCTGACCCTCAACTGCTGCCAGTGCCACTTGCGAACACTGAGCAGTGCCAGACTCCGTCCGCCACGGACATTGAGCTACCAATTAAGAAGGCCCCTATGCCGGGTCTAAATCATGAGGCGAATCCTCCTCCGGAACTGGAGAACCTCCAGCACCCGAGACTTCCTCTTTGCCAAATCTGACTCCAGGGGATGAACCCCTGGAGGATTGAAATGGTACCCCGTCTCTGGAAGACCAGGAACTGGCCTCCTCGGACGCAGGAGTCGAGATCGCTCTCGCTCCGGTTGTCGCAGCAGCCGGAGTAGGGAGCCCTCATGTAGCTTTTGAAGTTGCCCCTGACTTCGCGCCCGCTAGCCCTTCTGGCCTGTCCCCAGAGTCGGTGCCCTCATCACCTCCTAGGCCTGCTGCTGATAGGCCTTGGAGGAACCCGAGAAGAAGAAGAAGAAGCGGAAGAGAGCCCAGTAGTTGCCGAGCCATAAGCTCATCCAGGCACTAGTGCCCTCTTGGCACAGTGCCCTGCCATCTTAGAGTGATCCTGGCCCCTTGCCCAGAGGAGGGTAGCCAGTGTGATCTCTTTTCTTGTACATAGCCTAGACCGCCTTAAGTGCGGTACATCAATTTAGTAGCCTTGTTCCTTCCACTTACCACCGAGCCGCAGTAATCACGTAAAGTAGCATAAATAACTTCAATAATCTTAACTATTGTGAACGAGCCACGATGCTCATGACACGCATGGCCTAAGACCTCAGTGAGGCACCCATTTATCATATGAGGCAACTCTCATGAATTAACTAATAATTATTAATTGTATTAAACATAAACCAAGTTGTAATTTAGTTAGAACATTAACTCTTATGTTGGTGCTACAGTCAGGTTAGGATAGGTTAGGCTAGGGAATACCATAGAATGTACCACTAGGCTAGGTCTAAAAACATCATGATTGTAGGAGGTAGCCTATAACAAACTGTGAGCACCTTCTAGTACTATTAGAATTAGGTAAAGTAGTGATTATAGCTCATATCCTATCTAGGGTTAGGTAGTTCTGTAGCTAGGTAGGCTAACCAGGACTAATCTGCTCAGGGAAGAAGAGTAACCTACTAGAGGCGAACAGCTTGCTTAGGACAGACCTTCACGCCTGAAAAGGGAGTGAAGGCCCTCTTAAGGGGGAGCTTTTATAAATATTACTGCTGTTAAGCCCTCGATGTATTTAGGTGTAGGAATATTAGTCAGATTGACCTCGACAGAGAACATCTCTGTCCCGCGCTGGGACCAGGCAATTCAAAATAACGATCACAGCAGAGACAGATGGCGCCCGAGCATAGGCTGGATAGTTCAAAAAACAAAATATGCTATGGCATTAGGGACCTAAACCTCAGAGAGGGTTTTCACTCAATCGTCTCTAGTAATGGTGGTCTTAAGCTATCTTTCCCTTTACTCTATGCATTCGGCGATGCCTTTGTCAAGGTCGGATTGCCTGGGGCGGCATGTCAAGAGACCGCCTCACCTTGCGGTAACGCGAGCAAGGTCAGAGAGAGACAGACAACGAACGAGGAAGTACGCCGAGTAGCGTGGCGGAACAGTGTCCCTTTGTTCCCTTACTCCACTTTTACTCCTACGTCTATATTAATTAGTGAATTGGGAAGACTGCCAGAATCCCGACTCCTGAGGTCCATCGTATGCGCAAACGACTCGACGTTCAAGGTAAGTCAGATTCTTGTTAAAGCTTCCTCGATTGACTAATAACTTTTCTGTATTTCCGTTTTCTTTGTTTCATTCTCCAGCCACCACTTACGGGATATGCTATTACGAAGTCTAGATTAAGTCAAATTATTATATTGTTAGCGTTAGCGGTTGTCCCAGTAAGTCTCGGGATTTAGGCAAGCAAGTCATTTTTAATACTCTGGTATTCGTTATGCCTAGTGCTCATTGTTTTGGGGAGAACCGTTGTGGTTTTTGTATTTAATACCATTTTAACAAGTAGAGATTTTTTTCTGCGTCCGCAGTTAGTGACGTTTATCATAAAGTTTTTATTCCTTGAATATTCTTTGTTAAGGTTAATTACCCTTAACTGGTGACCTTTGATCAATTAACGTCTGTCTTTGAGGTTAACTCTTGGCTTCAAGAGACAGGTTACGTGTATTCTTGGCCTGCAAGGCCATGAAACTTTACGTAAATTAACCAATAACTGATTAGCCAAGACACACACGTAACAATATATATATATATATATAATATATATATATATATATATATATATATATATATATATATATATATATATATATATATATATATATATATATATATATATGTATATATATATATAAATATATATATATATATATATATATATATATATATATATATATATATATATATATATATATATATATATATATATACTTATACTTATACATGTATGTGCATATATGTATATATATGTATGTATGTATATATATATATATATATATATATATATATATATATATATATGTATATACTCCTTTTATTTTTCCTTTGGCCTTGGCTAAATATAGTCATGCACTATTTAGTGACATATATATATATATATATATATATATATATATATATATATATATATATATATATATATATATATATATATATATATATATATATATATAGGCATTCCTGGTTTATGACAGGGGTTTCCATTCCTATGCCACGTTGTAATCCAAAAAATCATCAAAAATCCTAAGAAAACCTTACTTTTAATGTTTGGATGTACTGAAAGTGATGTGAACTGCATTTTTATTGAGTTTTTCATAAAAAAGACCTCCAAATTTTGATGATTCTTCAGTTTTGTAGCCATATTTATTCCGTCGGATTGGCATTGTAAGCATCGTAACCCTGGAACATACGTCGTAAACCGGGAAATAATTTCTGATGGATATATGTGAAAAGCGTCATAACCCTGGAACTTGCATCGTAAACCGGGAAATAATTTCTGATGAATATATGTGAAAAGCGTCATAACCTTGGGATGTCGTAAGCTGGACCTGTCATAACCCGGGGACTGCCTGTATATATATATGTGTGTGTATGTGTGTGTATAAATACAAGTATATACCTATGTATGTATGTTATATATATATATATATATATATATATATATATATATATATATATATTATATTATATATATATATATATATATATATATATATATATATATATATATACATATATATATATATATATATATATATATATATATATATATATATATATATATATATATATATATATATATATATATATATATATTATATTATATTATATATATACAGGTAGTGCTTGAGTTACGATAATTTGACTTACGATAATTTGCTTTTACGATGGGGGTAGCAATTAATACCGATACGACAATATTTTGAAAATATGTATTTTTAAATTTCACGGGCGACTGGCGCAGGCAACTGTGTACAATCAGGCAGCGTACGGTGTATGATACGTTGGCCTGAGAGGCTGGAATAGGTACATTAATTCAATGAGCCAACCCCACTTGCTCTCGTTGTTTCGGAAGTTAAAATAGGTCAGTGTTCGTTTGCAATTTTTGTGCATTTGTAAATACAGGTAGTGCACGAGTGACGATAATTCATCTTACGATAATTCGAGTTTACGATGGATTTAGCAATTAATACCGGTACGACAATACAGTATTTAGAAAATATTTTTAAATTTCGAGCGGGCACAGGCAACAGCGTATGGTTGCCGTACACTCAGGCAGCAAGAGAGACCAACTTACAATAGACCAACTTCTTTTTCTCCATCTCTTTATTCCATCTAGTTAAAAAAGTAACAGAATGATAAAAGTATTATTAGTAACCTTATACTCTTGTGAAAATGCGTACAGCCATAAACAACCAAACGAGGAACTGTTCTTTTGCTAATTACCGAATCGGATAACAACCATTTTGCTTATATTTCAACCATCGTACGGTTAAACAATTACCGTAGTTATGTTAAAAATGACGTTAAGTACTGATATATTTTTACAATACTGTATACCCTTATCCACTTCGGAGAAAAAATCGTCAAGGAAATATACTGCTACAGTAAATTTAAGCTGCAAGTTGTAGTTGAAGCTGAGAAAAGAATGTTCAAACTGCTAATGACTATAAATTATCATGCATTGGCAACATGGATGAAACTCGACCGCAAATAAAATTGGAAAGTATTTTAATCAAAACTACTGGGCATGAAAGAACGCATATTACTGCTGTTTTCACGCCGATAAAAGATAAAACGAAAAGCTCGTAGTATGATGATGACATCAAGAGAAAATAGCGAACGGAATCTTGATTTTTTTTTTTTACACAAAACAAACATGCCCCCAAACGGCCAACTGCCAACGCCATCTATTACCGAAAAAATAGTTAAATTAATTTCACAAAGAGACATATTTATATTTCAACTTAAAAACATTTCGTATAACGAAAAATATAAATGTCCCTTATAAATAACGTATCTAGAGATTCATTTACACTAACTAGAAGCAAGAAATGCCCTCTGAACCGAGTTAAATGCGGCAAAATAAAGACCACTGATCGATTCCCAAACCAAAACATTTGATTGCTATGATCGGAATTTATAATGTAAAAGCAATATGAGAATATTTACAATTGGATACAGTGTAGTAAAGCATAAATTTGTAAAAGATCCATGGAAAAGATGCAAATTCGTTATTTTGATGTTTGTATTATATGGTGTTATTATGTGAAAACAGAATACAGTATAATGTAGGCTAGGCTACCGTATATGATATACGAAAGTGAAGGCTAGGCCTTGTTTGTTATTCAATTTCTCTTTCTACTGACTTATCATGTCAATCTGCATTAAACCTTCAGAATTAGCTGACACTAATAATTACTATACCATATGTATGTAAAAGTATACTGTGTAGTGTAGGCTAGGCTACCATATATGTATGGATGGTACTGATTACCTAGTGTAGGCTAGGCTATATTCGAGTTACGATTTTTCAACAAATGATGGGTTTTGGAACCTAACCCCATCGTAAGTAGGAATACCATTATATATATATATATATATATATATATATATATATATATATACATACACACACACATACATAATATATATCGCTCCCATCATTACAAGACTGTCGTAACTCCAAAATCTTGATTTTTTCAGGAGAAGCGTTTTAAAGTTTCAAAAGTCCTATAACTGCACAGATTTTGATTTAGACTTAAAATCTTCCCAGCACCATCTCTCGGCCAAAAATGCACTTAGACTTACTTTATTACCAAAAGACGAAAATTAAATGGGCAATCTTATGAGCTATGTAACTCAAAACTTCAAATTTTTGAGTTACGACAGTCTTGTAATGATGGAGCGACATATACAGGCAGTCCCTGGTTAATGGCGGGCTCGGTTAACAGTGATTTGGTTTTACGGCGCTTGTCTAGCGTTGAAAATCTGCAATTTTCGGCACCGAAAATCGCCGATTTCCGCTTATCAGCGCCGATAAATACCTAACAGAGGCACTGATAACCCCAAAAATTTCGCACTGAAATTGCCGATTTCGGTTAGCAGCTATTTTGGTTATCATCACACCTCAGAAAACGGAACCCGAGATAACCGGGGACTGCCTGTATATATATATATATATATATATATATATATATATATATATATATATATATATATATATATATATACTATTTAATATATATTTATAACTGAATCACAAAAATATGGAACATGAATATATAAATAAGATAAAATCCACGAAGGAAATGGAAACACTGGAGTGCTGCGAGGCCTTTCGACTCTAGGTCCTTTACTTAGCAGACTGAAGAAATATAAAAGGAAGTTTACAAAGCAAGCTCATATAAATGACAGATGGGGATTATAAAGGAAACATATGTACCTGGAATCCAACACAATTGAAGAATTAGTAGAACTGCCAAAACAGGATTAAATATTTAAGAGGTTTTACAAAGAATTAGGATCAACCGTTCAGAAGAAGGGACAGGACAATTAAAAGATTATACAGGGTTGTGACTGACCACCTAAAAAATTTTTTAGTAAAACAAAATAATTCTCTTTTTTTTTTTGTAAACAATAATAACTTTCTGCAAGATGAACATTTTTATAAATAAAGAATTATATTAAACATACGGATATATAGAAAATATATATCAAGTAACTAACTTGTAATTAAGTCAGTGATTTTATCATTTAGGTCATTCTTGAACATTTTTTAATACAGGGGTCCAAATAATACATGACGGGGCTAAGATTAAAATTACAACTGGAAGTAAGTTGGATAATAGCGGACTGCAATAGATTTCTTGAAGAGAAATCTTTCTATCTCGCAATCACTGAACTTTCAGTCCAGTTTATCCTGTGAGAGTTTTCACTTAAATGAATGAATATAGCATTGAATGCTTGTCCAGTTTTGAATGAATACTTATGTTGCTTAATACGTACATCTAAATCTTTGCTAGATTGGCCAATATAAAAAGGGGCAGTCCAAACATGGAATTTTATGTATTATGTTGTTCTTTTCTTTAGGGCTATTTTTTATTAACATTCTTAGGTTTACATTAAAAGGTTTTAATGCATATAATATATATATATATATATATATATATATATATATATATATATATATATATATATATATATATATATATATATATATATATATATATATATATATATATATATATACATATATATATATATTTATATATATATATATATATATATATATATATATATATATATATATATATATTATATATATATATATATATATATATATATATATATTTTATATAATGTATGTATCTATGTATAGAGAGAGAGAGAGAGAGAGAATGAATCTATATCAGTAAATGCAAAGAAAAGACAATAGTAGATTTAAATTGAATAGTAAAAAAAGTGGGTTTGGGTATATACTCAACCAAGAGAATATACGAGTGTACTTAACGCTGGAATGTCATAGTACTGTGGCTTAGCAGAAGGCTTGAAAAATTTTCTGTGCAATGGTATTATGCTGTGTGTTTTCCTAAACACTTGCACAGGTGTTCAGTTCTTTGAACTTTAATTGAAATGTTAATTTTTTCTCATAATTTTTAGGAGCAAAAGTTCAAGAGTTTTGTCCACATGGTACAAAGGAGGAATGTGATCGAGCAACTAAAAAAAGTGGTCCATCATGTGGCCGGCTTCATTTTAGAAAAATCATCCAAAAACACACTGATGAGTCTTTAGGAGACTGTTCGTTCCTCAATACCTGCTTCCACATGGATACCTGTAGGTAAGTATTAAGGTTTAAAGTATTTGCTTATGTTGATCATAATTATCATTATTAACCCCTTACCATTCAGTTTTTTTAACAAATACTTTGAGTTTTAAGCAAGATTTTTATTTTAAAACAAAATCCATCACTTTACAACTGCCTTTTTTTAGACTTGCTAAAAAAATAAGAATACAGTTAACCCCCACTATTTGCGGACTCAGCGATTCGGGTAATTTTTCTGTTGAACTTATCTGTAAATTATTTGCGGGAAACTCGCCCTTTCGCAGATTTTTCTGTGGAACATATAAGTTATTCATGGAATTTTTTGTTTTTTCTAGAGCAATATTCTGTATTTCCATATTTACTGTAATAACATTTTTAAATAATAATGCGGAGTAATAATAATACTACAGTACATAATAGTCATAAGATTAAATAATAATAATACATAATATATGCTGGGTACCTGTAATAATAACAATACATAATAATAATAAGATTAAATCATACGGGTACTCACTGGTGATGAATGTTGATTATAGATGATGATGATGATGAATTAGCTGTGCCGTCCAATGAATGACGATGAAGATATGACTGCCCAGCAAAGTAGAGGAGTCACATCTCTAAGGGCACCTCTTCATCTTCTTTAGGAGGCACTTCATCAGGGGTTTTGGGGTGGGGGCACCACCTTGTTGAGGTGATTGAACATGTCCAAAAGGTGTTACGATAGGGCTGCTTCAGTTCAATAAAGCCATTGGAAAAATTTCTGGCACTTTCCTTAAAATTATCCCATGTCTCTATCATTGTCTGCAGCTGCCTGACTTTCTTAATAATTTTGTACAGACCAAGAAATTCTTCAAAATCCTGGTCCGTTGGTGGGATAGAGAGTACATGAACGAAGTAGCGAGTTCTTCTCCAGCAAGGGCCTTCCCAAGCATTCTATCCTCTTCATATTCCTTCTCGATGAAGGCGACGGCACTTAATGTCATGCGATAACGGGTTGCTATTTCTTGGTGACTTTTGCCCTCTCTTAACATAACAGTCACGTCTACCTTCTCCTCAAGTGTCATGATCTTCCTCTGGTGCTTAGGCTCTTTGCCAGAAGCCTTAAAAGAAGCAGGGTGTTTAGGAGGCACCTTAGGGCACAATTCAGAAAGATAGGTGAATCCGCACCGATAAGTATGTACACTACACACGACCTCTAGAGGCATATGCAGTGAACTGAGATGCTGGCCAGAGATGCTGGGTCATTTGCACTACAGTGTACATACAGGGTTTTGCATATAACATTGATATTCTGTGCATACTGTACATTTTATAGATAGTATTTTGTTGTGTTGTAAGATGATTTTGAAATATTAAAGTGTTTCAGGATGATACATAGAACATTTCTAAAATATGAAGGGACTTATGTACTACATACTAGGATATGTCTGGTGCTGAGTATTTTCATTTTACTATACAGTATATTTTTGTGACTTCTGTACGTACATATATTTTTTATGATGAAAAAAGATTTACTAATTTTCAAATGTTACAGTACTGTAATACAATGGTATCTCGGTTTCCGACGCTAATCCGTTCTAGAAGGAATGTCGAGATTCGATTTTGTCGAATTCCGAATCAATTTCGACCATAAGAAATAACTGAAAATGGATTAATCCGTTCCTGACCACCAGTCACTACTCCAACCTTGTCTTTTTATACAAAACACTACACACATTACAATTAAATAAGTTCAGAGTTAAATAACTTACCTTATTAGAAGTCTTCTTACAGTTTTAAATGCATACTGTATCAAAAAAATTGGCCTACCAGTGGTAGACCAAGCGCTGCAGGCTAGGCTAGGCAGCCCATATGCACTCAGAATGTACTGTAACGGGTAACGCACAAAAACCGTTGTTAATGATAAATACAATGAAAAACAAGCCTGGTCATTACATTAAATTAATAATACAATATTAAAAATAAGCCGAATGTACTGTAGAGTCTGTTATAAAAATTAAGAAAAAGCGTCTTAAGTTACGTCCGGCATCGCAGCTTGTGGCAAGTGCGGATGTAAACAAACCAGAGCGCCGTTCTGGTGGCGTATCAGCGGTACTAATTACATAAACATTGTGTACGTTCAGGATTGTATTAATTTATGGTAAACTCCATTCAGAGTCTACTGTAATGTATAAAATCACTGCAAAACATCTTTCAATAAATGTTATGATACCCTAACATGTATTTTTCAATAAAATATCCATGTAAGCAGAATCCCCGAGTTAACCCTTTCCTGCCCAATTGACGTCATATTACGCAACAACCCCCTACTGCCCTTCTTGTCTGACTGATGTAATTTTATGTAAAATTTACCGACATTTTTCGTACGTGTGGTAGGGGTAGATTTTTTTAATTTTCGGACAGTTGGTGGTTTCCATAGGCTAAAGCATACCTTGGACCTTGTAACTCAGGCATCGATCGCCAGGCAAGCAGTGCCTATACACCATGCTTTCAATTCCCGGCATAGTAAATTTCTCACAATGACATCAGCTGATCCTACCCACATTTCTCTCTCAAATCTTACATTTTTTTTATAAAATGTAGGATTACATTATTGGAAACACTCTGTTTGGTATCCTCTATTTTCTATAAATTTTTAGTTCCTCTACTGTGCATGCGCAAATCCATGGCGTAGTAAAATTCTCACAATGACATCAGCTGATCGCACCCACGCAGGCCTGGCAGGCCACACTTCTGTCAGAGACCATGTAAATGAGGTTGGGTAAACACGTGTCGCTGTTTACATACAGCGGCGTCAGTCGAGAACAGTTTCAACATGCTTTCGCAAACAGAAACGGTAAAACTAGCGGAAATTTGTTAGTGCATCACATAAGAGAGACGTCTGGATTTTAGGCAGGGCTCTGAATCTCATTTTTCATTATCATATATATCGTTATTTAGAGAATTTTGTTGGCTTTCTCATAAAAAATAATTCATTCACTAACTGTTATAGCTTTTTGAGCTACGAATGATAATGTTGACAACGGTAAAATTTTTTTTTTTGTTTCGAACAGCTTATAACGTCAAAATGAAACTGTTGCTGTTACCAAAGCCATTTTTCTTGACTCTCACTTTATTCCTCAACCTTTCCTCTACATTTTTGTATATTTACAAAGTAATTTCTATGAAAAAATCCGAGGTAGGGCTCTTAAGAAAAAATGTCTAGCAATAATTCTCACCGTATGCCTGGCGGCGCGCTCTGTTTCTTACCCACTTTTCTATCAATTTTTCACCAGCTGGACTTATTCGTTTTTCATTGTTTTATATGTCGTTATTTAGAGAATTTTCTTGGCTTTCTCATAAAAAATAATTCATTCGCCTAACTGTTATAGTTTTTGAGCTACGAACAATAATGTTGACAACGGTAACTTTTTTTTTCGTTTCGATCAATTTATAACATCAAAATGAAACTGTTGCCGTTACCAAAGCCATTTTTCTTGACTTTCCTTTATTCTTCAACTTTTCCTCTACTTTTTCGTATATTTACAAAGTAATTTCTATGAAAAATAACCGAGATAGGGCTCTTCAGAAAAAAATTTTTCTAGCGATAATTCTCACCATAGGCCGGGCAGAGCGCTCTGTTTCTCACCCTCTTTTCTATCAATTTTTCACCAACTGGACTTATTCGTTTTCCATTGTTTTATATGTCAATATTTAGGAATTTTATTGGCTTTCTCATAAAAAAATTATTCATTCGCCTAACTGTTATAGCTTTTGAGCTACGAACGATAATGTTGACAACGGTAACATTTTTTTCGTTTCAATCAATTTATAACGTCAAAATGAAACTGTTGCCGTTACCAAAGCCATTTTTCTTGACTCTCACTTTATTCTACAACTTTTCCTCTACATTTTCGTATATTTACAAAGTAATTTCTATGAAAAATAAACGAGATAGGGCTCTTCAAAAAACTTTTTCTAGCGATAATTCTCACCATAGGCCGGGCAGGTCGCTCTGTTTCTTACCCTCTTTTCTATCAAATTTTTTCACCAACTGGACTTATTCGTTTTCATTGTTTTATATATCAATATTTAGAGAATTTTGTTGGCTTTCTCATAAAAAATAATCCATTAAGCCTAACTGTTATAGCTTTTGAGCTACGAACGATAATGTTGACAACGGTAACATTTTTTTCGTTTCAATCAATTTATAACATCAAAATGAAACTGTTGCCGTTACCAAAAGCCATTTTCTTGACTCTCACATTATTCTTCAACTTTTCCTCTACATTTTCGTATATTTACAAAGTAATTTCTATGAAAAATAACCGAGATAGGGCTCTTCAAAAAACTTTTTCTAGCGATAATTCTCACCATACGCCGGGCAGAGCGCTCTGTTTCTTGCCCTTTTTCTATCAATTTTTTCACCAGCTGGACTTATTCATTTTCCATTCTTTTTTATGTCGATATTTAGAGAATTTTGTTGGCTTTCTCATAAAAAAATAATTCATTCGCCTGACATTCATAGTTTTTGAGTTCGAACGAAAAATATAAAAATAAAGATTTTTTTTTCGTAAATAACTCATTTCTGAAGTTCAGTCCCGTTCAGCGGTGAAATTCCATTATAGCACGAATTTCTAGGTATAACAATGCTAGATATACCAGAGAAAAAGGCTTTCAGGAAAGCTGGGGTTACTACCCCAGCTTCGACCGACTTTTAGAAGACGCCGGTATAATGAAGGGTGAGTGAAATACCACTACCACGGAAATATACCGAAAGATCTCTCCTTATCAAAACCCCCGAAAGTTGCGGTGAGCCGTTAATAGCTCCCACACTCAACACTGAGGATTTTCGCGCCACCTAATTCCATTTTCTCAGCACTGTTGCGTTCGCTTCTTTTGTGTGCTCGTCCTATTTTGACATTTTCTTCATCTCGATGGCTCATGTGCCCTCATTGATGTGATAACTATACAGATATGAAAGGGTTAACCTTAGGCTAACCCCTTCTTTACCGAGAACCTTACGGCATTCACTAACGAACAGCACATGTAAACATTGCATTCGCTACAGAAATGCACAAGGGCGCCTCTGTCTAAAAAAAAAAAAAAAATCGCATGAGACTATTCCTTGTAAGCAGAATCTCCGAGTTAACCTCAGGCTAAGCTCTTCTTTACGAGAACCTAACGGCATTCACTAAGAACAGCACACGTAAACATTGCATTTGCTACAGAAAATGCACAAGTGCGCTCTGTCTAAAAAAAAATCAAGCATGAGACTGTTCCTTGTATGTAAGCAGAATCTCTGAGTTAACCTCAGGCTAAGCTCTTCTTTACCGAGAACCTTAAGGCATTCACTAACAAACAGCACACGTAAACATTGCATTCGCTACAGAAATGTAAACGTGCTTGCCTGTCTAAAAAAAAAAACCAACATGATACTGTAGCCTATGTACGCTGCAGTTACACTTGTTCCAAATTAGTGTATGTACGTAATACCATACTGTATGTACTAAATTTTCGTCATCAATTATTGTTACATGTGTACAGTATGTGTATCCAAATGTCTGAATGTACAGTACTGTACAAATGAGTAGACAGCCAGCAATGTTTTGCTTCATCATACACCTGGCAGCAGTGGACAACCTCCGATGCTTTGTTTTTCTCTATGTACTGTAGTAGAAATCTTAAAGAGGCCTCCACCTCCGTGTACCCGACATTGTTATGCAATATTAAATGTGTAAAAATGGAGTTTTGAGGAGAGAGGAAGTTACTGTACAGTAACCCTACATAGACAACACAAAAATCTTAAGAGGCCTACCACCTTGCAAATTGCTGCACCGTTACTATGCAATATTAAACGGGTAAAAATATGGAGTTTTGAGGAGAGAGAGAAGTAAACCTTAAGAGGCCTACCACCATGTACCAGTTACTATGCAATGTTAAAGGGATAAACAAGAAAACCAGAAATTAACTCATTTTTTCATTTTATTATTGCACTGTATGTACTTAATGATTACTAAAACTAGTCTACAAAAGGAATCCTTAATACTAGCACAAACATATAAGACTTAATACTACTGTATACTTAACACTACTTAATACTGTACGTACGTTGCTACTAACTATGGACTGTACACCTTACACCTAAATTGAAATGTACACGTTCTAATGCTACACCTAAATTGAAATTACTGTACACTATTTACTGTACACGTTCTACTGCTACACTTAAATTTACTCTACACTCTATGTTACACAGCTGCTCCTTTCCAGGACTTGCATGCAACGAAGTGTAAACCTGTGGAATAAACACAAAATCAAATGTAGAAATGGTTTGAGCTGTAGGCTAATTTACAAAAAAAATCCTTAATCTTACTGTATGCACAAGCATTTCCAGGTCACTTTTAATCACAAAAACTTTTTCACAACCAGTAGGCTACAGCTTTATCCATACCTTGACGTTGATGAATATGTACAGTTGCCCCTCACACAAGCACTGAACTCCTCCAGGACTTTCATTCAACGAAGAGTAAACCTGTGGAATAAACACAAAATCAAATGTAAAAATGGTTTGAGCAGTAGGCTAATCTACAAAAAATCCTTAATCTTACTGTATGCACAAGCATTTCCAGGTCACTTATAATCACATTAAAAACTTTTTCACAACCAGTAGGCTACAGCTTTATCCATACCTTGACGTTGATGAATATGTACAGTTGCCCCTCACACAAGCACTGAACTCCTCCAGGACTTTCATTCAACGAAGAGTAAACCTGTGGAATAAACACAAAATCAAATGTAAAAATGGTTTGAGCTGTAGACTAATCTACAAAAGAATCCTTAATCTTACTGTACAAGCATTTCCAGGTCACTTATAATCACATTAAAAACTTTTTCACAACCAGTAGGCTGATGAATATGAACAGTTGCCCCCCCACACAAGAACTGAACTCCTCCAGGAACTTCACTCAATTACTGTACAGTAACCTGTGGATTAAACACAAAATAAAATGTAGAAACATCATTTACTGTTATGAGCTGTAATAATACACAAAATCCTTAATCTTACAAGCATCTTTAGGTCATTTATAAACATTAAAAAGGTTTTAACAACTAATACGGCATGGCCGATACCTTGACACTCATGAACAGCTCAGATGAACAGCCCAGACTCAACGGCTTTGGGAGATTCATTCAATGGAGTGCAGTACTGTACAGTAACCTGTGGATTAAACACAAAATGAAATGTACTGTTAGTAACTCAATGTGTACTGTATTTATGGCACCTTTCATAGCTTTAAGTTGCATGAATAAATATTATTCACTGTACTGTATCTCTAGGTCATTTATAAACACTAAAAAAAGTTTTTAATCACGACAGTAGGGCCCATACCTTGGCATTGATGAGAATCTGGATCTGTGGAGATGGATGTGGAGAGGAGGTATGGAGAGAGCATCACTGGTTGGAAGGGGAATCTTCTTCCATACAGTCTGATTGCTGCTCTTCAGGAGATTCCTCTTTCCTCTGTTTTTTGGCACTGGGACCGGGCTGGTTTTCTTCTTTAGAAAAACCTGTACAGGGTCAGTCTGCTGTTGACGTTTTTTCAGGTGTTTCCTGTACACATTGACTAAGTTGTCGTCAACATAGTCAATACCCCAGTTCACTACAGCCTTGTCATGGTGATGCTTCTTGAAGAATTCCTGGAATTTCTCCCAGTGCATCAGCATCTCCTTGATTTCTTTAGTGCCTGTAGTAGGCACCTCCTTGCTCTCCTCCTCTCCAGACACCTCCTCAGCCAAAATCTTCTGCTGCTCCTTGTGAAGTTCCTGGAGTTCCTCTGTTGTCAGCTCCGTGTTGTGTTCTGCCACCAGCTCCTCTACATCATCAGAACTCACCTGCAAGCCCATGGACTTGGCCACAGAAACAATTTCCTCAACATCATCGTCAGGCAGAGGAAGGGGTTCAGCTTCAGGGTCATCTCCAAGCTGACTTGGGGCATCAAAACCCTCGAAGTCCCTAAGAGGAGCCCCATCAGGCCAAAGGTTGCTCCAGCCTGCTGTAAGGGTCCTCTTAGAAACTTCGGCCCATGCTTTATTTATCAGCCTAACACAACTGAGGATGTGGAAATGTTCCTTCCAAAATTCAGTAAGTGTTAGGCTGGTTTCATTGGTGACTTCAAAACACCTTTGGAAGAGTGCCTTGGTGTACAGCTTTTGAAGTTTGCAATGATCTGCTGGTCCATGGGCTGGAGTAGTGAGGTAGTTCTGGGTGGCAAAAACTTGACCTTAAGCCAGCTGAACTCGTCAGCCAGCTCATATTCCATGTCGGGGTGGGCAGGGGGCCTTGTCCATGACGAGTGCTTTCAGTGGCAAACCTTTCTCTTGAGGTATTCCTTGATAATGGGGGCACACACTTCAGAAACCCACTCTCGAAAGATTTGCCTAGTTACCCAGGCCTTAGCATTTGATTTCCACATTACATTCAGCTTATTTTTAAGAACTTTATGTTTCTTAAAAATCTGGGGTTTCAGTGTGATACACTAGCAGAGGCTTGATTTAAGGTCCCCACTAGCATTTGCACACAACAGTAGAGTTAACCTATCCTTCATGGGTTTATGGCTAGGCAATTTCTTCTCCTCTTTTTGTAATATAGGTCCTCTTTGGCATTTTCTTCCAAAAGAGGCCTGTCTCATCACAATTGAACACTTGGTTTGATACGAAACCATTCTCATCCACATACTGCTGGAATTCAGTCAAGTGCTTTTCTGCAGCTTTCTTATCAGCACTCGCTGCCTCCCCATGCCTAACAGCACTGTGGATGCCACTTCTTTTTAAACCTATCGAACCATCCACGACTGGCCATAAACTCATGATCAGTACTCGAACCTGCTGTACTTTTATCAAATCAGTGTGCAAACTTTTGCCTTCGCACAAATCATGGCCTCAGATATCGCTATCCCCATAAGCTGTTTTTCATTGACCCAAACTAATAACAGTTTCTCAATTTCCTCTATTACTGGGGCCCTCTTCGTCAAACTCGAACCCCTTAGCAACACTAGCACTCTTAATGGTTTCTTTGTTCTTTAAAAAAAATGTGCTGATGGTGGACCTGGGTAACCTATACTCCAATGCTAAATCAGTCACACGAATACCCCTTTCATACTTTTCAATTACCTCCTTCTTCAGTTCAATAGTAGTCCTCACAGTCTTCCTCTTCTGCTTATCAGCTGTGGCTGGCTTGGGACCCATGATTCCGAGAGAATGTAGAATTTTGCAGGAGGCAAAAAAATTCACCTGTACAAGCGTGCACTTCTTTTTCAAACAGCAGCAGCAGCGTGAGTGGGCTTTAAGTGCTTTTAAATGTGCGTGGGAAGAACGCCACCAACAACGCCAACTAGCAGCGGCGTTACGAAACACTTTTGTTTACAAACATCATATGTTTAAATCGACGGGTCGGATCGCGTCGAAGTCGGGTCGGATTCGGTTTGTTGTTCGGGAACCGGCGCAAAGTTTACTCGGCATTTCGTGTCGGAATCCGGTTTTGTCGAGTTTGTACGGTCGGAGACCGGGGTTCCACTGTATATTAATTGAAAAGCCTATAGGTCACAAGTATGTTATGAATTACAATACACAACGGATGTTAAATTAACAAGAGAATTAACAAGTGGGGAGGAAAACTTTCCCAAAATCATGGAGAGAATGTTTAGCTATCATCTGGTGCATTTGCTCATTAAGTAAGGATGGCGTCAAGATTTTTGAGGCGTGGGATTATGTGAGGTAACACTGTATGTATGTTCGCCGGAAGTGTCCAGGTTCCGGTGGGGAATGTGTGCTTGTGCATGTCTTTTGGGCGGAGTCCCAAGGTGTGAAGGGATTAGGTTGGGAGAAAGGAATCATTAGAAAACCGACGTTGAACCTTTTGAAAAGTCTTGAAAAGTAAAAAAAAAACAAAAAAAAAAACAAAAGAGAATTGTGTTGTGTGTGATACCAGAACTGATTTTGAACATTGCGGTTTCGAGGTAAGAATCATATCTAATTACCAAACTGTAGATTGTCTTCTCCATTTCTATGATATGTATTTTGTTTAAGCAAAAACTACGATCACGAAATGGGGTGACTCACACCCCCTTGAAATGGAAATCATAACTAGAGGAAATTCCGATTCCCAAACAAGCAGATTAATGATTCCAGACCAACCAGTACTAGTGACTAACACCCTGGTCATCAAATAAAATAAACAGGTCATAATTATTCTAGACCGAAATAAAATGTCATATTCTGTAACTTGCACAGATCAGAAATAACGAAAGTCAGTATATTCTTATAAGCTGCATTCTCGACCTCTTACTCAGCAAAACATCTGAAGAAGACAAGCAAAATCTTCTTTAGTTTTCAAAGCAAAAAAAAAAAAAAAATACAGATATGGGAATTCCTCGCATGTTATTCAACCATAAATTGAATAACATGGGAGGAATTCCCATATCTGTATTTTTTTTGCTTTGAAAACTAAAGAAGATTTTGCTTGTCTTCTTCAGGTGTTTTGCTGAGTAAGAGGTGGAGAATGTACTCATTGAGAATATACTGGACTTTGACCTATTTTTAATCTGTGCAAGTTACAGAATATGACATTTTATTTTGGTCTAGATAATTATGGCCTGTTTATTTTATTTGATGACCAGGGTGTTAGTCACTAGTATTGGTTGGTCTAGAATCATTAATCTGCTTGTTTGTGAATCAGAATTTCCTCTAGTTATGATTTCCATTTCAAGGGGGTGTGAGTCACTCCATTTCGTGATCGTAGCTTTTGCTGAATTACTTTTGTTAAATTTGCAAATAAAGTCTAGTTTTGTATCTGGGTGTTTAATTCCAATAGGCTGACCCAGGGCTGGCCACCGCTACCAGAGAATCTTAGGGGTGTAAGATGATATGATGCTGTTCTTGAAACAGATACAGTAAGAGATTATGACCCTATCTGACCTGGGTATAGGGTTATAACTTTAAGATACAAAATTTCAATAACATGTTTTTTTTTCTAAAAAATGTTCTGCCCAAACCAGCAATCCACAGAGAAAGAAAATGCACATTTGAATGCTGTATACCTAGGCACAATGATACTTGCCACACTATTGGCTGTCGTCTGCAAAGCAGCCAATCCAGGAGTGCCTTTCATTTTCCTTGGCACTCATTGGCTGTATACTTGGCATTGATTGGCTGGATCCTCAATCCCATCTTGTGAAGATGGAATTGTGGAAGCCTCATCTCACCCAGTTCACTGCGTATTAAGTACTGATCGAGTGTAATTGCGAATCTTTGTGTATCATTTTAAGTCTTTTTGTATCACAGCCAGTCGTGCCCTAAAATGCCTCCTAAACGCCCTGCTCCTTCTAAGGCTTCTGGCAAAGAGCCTAAACAACAGAAGGTGGCCATGAAGCTTGAGGAGAAGGTAAAACTAATGGATATGTTGAAGGAAGGGAAAAGTTACACCACGGTAGCCCGCCATTTTGTTATCGGCTGGGGTTCAGTTCCTGACAGTGTGACGATAACTGAAAATTGCCTATAACCAAAAATCGGCAATAATAGCTCTGATCCCCCGGGTATCGGCGCTGATAACTGGGGATTTTTGGCGCAGGTAAGCAGGGATCAGCACATATCAGCGCTGAAAATCCACTTATCGTCATTGCTAGACAAGCGCCGTAAGACCGGATCGCCGCTAACAAGGCCACCAATAACCGGGGCTGCTTGTACCGTGGGATGCATTAAGAAGAGAGAGGTTTAGATACAGACAGCTGTAAGCAAGAGCTTCTTCAGTAGTGCAAAAACAGTTTCGACAATGCGTGATAAGGCAGTCGTTCAGATGGAGTCTGCACTGGTGTTTAGGATAAAGGACTGCCATAAGAGGAATATCCCCATCAACTCCAACATCTTTCGCAAAAAAGTGCAACAAGTATACCAGCAGTATTCGACTGCTAAGGAAGGCGTACAGGCATAAGAAGGCGATGACACAGGGGAATTAGAATTCTTAGGCTTCGACAAACCCGCACCAGAAGAAGAAGAAGAGGAGGAAGAGCCACAAGCAGAACCATCATCAGCTACTCAAGGTTTTCAGGCCAGCAATGGGTGGTTCCACCACTGTCAGAGGTGGTTTCAACTCAATAATGTTTCTCTGCATGGGAGTTCTTCTTTAGAGGGGTGGTAGAGCTTTCGACTGGCATGCTGTTGGCCCAGCATTCGACTCTCCGAGCCGCCAATGAAGAATTGGAGGAATTTATTTCTGGTGATAGAAATTAATTTCTCGTCATAATGTGGTTCGGATTCCACAATAAGCTGTAGGTCCCGTTGCTAGGTAACCACTTGGTTCTTAGCCACATAAAAATAAGTCTAATCCTTCGGGCCAGCCCTAGGAGAGCTGTTAACCGGCTCAGTGGTCTGGTTAAACTAAGATTTTTTTTTTTCTCTGCATGGGGAAGCAGCATCTGCAGATATGGAAGCAGCTGCATTCAATATGGACGAGACTGGCTTGTTCTGGAAGAAGATGCCATCCCAGACATACCTCATCAAGGACAAAGCCAAAGCCTCCAGATTCAAGGCCCAGAAGGATAGGGTTACCCTCATAGTGTGTGGGAATGCGGCTGGCTTCATGCTAAAACCAGGGCTCATTTACAAGGCTGCAAACCTCAGGGCCCTCAAGAATGAGAACAAGGCATTGCTGCCTGTGTTTTGGATGCACAACCCCAAGGCCTGGGGTCACCAAAGCTCTTACATCTAACTGGTTCATTCAGAGCTTCATCCCTCAAGTTAGGCAATACCTCAGTGACTTGTGCATGGAGTTCAAGGCGTTGCTGATTATGGATAATGGTGGCTACCCTCTCGATCTTTATTATGAGAGAGTCCAACTCGAGTTCCTCCCAGCCTATGGATGAGGGCATGATCCATGCCTTCAAGGTACTCTACACCCAGAACTCCCTCAAGCACCTTGTGAATGCAATGGACATGGACCGTGAATTTACGCTGAAGGAGTATTGGCGTAAATTCATGATTGCCACGTCTGTCTGTCATCGACCAATCGTTGAATGACATGAAGAAGACCCTTAATGCCTGCTGGAAGAAGTTGTGGCCAGAGTGTGCTCACAGTTATAAAGGCTTCTCTCCTGAAGAAATTCAACATTCAGCCATTGATAAGATGGTCCAGTTGCCGAGGATTGCTGGTGGAGAAGGCTTCAAGGACATCACTCCGGATGAAATCGGCATACTCTCTGATGCCCACTCTGACCCCCTGATGGACCAGGATTTGGAGGAGCTGACGAAGTCTGCCAGCAAGGAAGAAGTTACGCCAGGTTCAGGAGACAAGGAGGAGGAGGATGAGGGCCTGTCTCTGGAACATCTGTCCCATCTTATGAGGATGATTAAGGAGGTGCAGGATGTGGCTTGTTATGGGATCCTTATATGGAATGCTCCTTAAAGTTTTCAGATTCCTTTAATGTGACATTGGCACCCTATAATCAAGCCCTCATCAGCATGGAGAAGCAGCGACAGCAGCTAGCTATCACTGTGTTTATTAAACGTATGAAGAAGGACCCTCCAAAGCCTCCCCAAACCCCTGAAGAAGTGCCTCCTCAATTGCCTGAAGTAGTGTCTCATCAGTCGCCTGAAGTAGTGCCTCCCCAAATGCCTGAAAAAGTGCCTCCCGAAACCCCTGACGTAGTGCCTCCTGAAGAAGGGGAAGAGGTGCCCTCAGAGGAGATGTACCTGCTCTGCTTTGTTGTGCAGTCATACCTTCATTGTCATTCATCGGACTGCACGGCTAATTCATCATCATCATCTTTAATCAACATTTTTCACTGGTGAGTACCTGTATGATTTTTGTGATCTTAATATGTACATAGTATTAAATTTTTTTAATGTGCATATGTATTTTTGTTCTCTCTCTCTCTCTCTCTCTCTCTCTCTCTCTCTCTCTCTCTCTCTCTCTCTCTCTCTCTCTCTCTCTCTCTCTCATGAATCTCTCTCTCTCATGATTATACCAATGTTTCTCCTGTAAAAGAAAATGGGACGGCTTGAATAGTAACTGTTTGAAAGAAAATGTGCATGCCTGAATATGTAGGGGGACTGGATTATTTTCACATGTAGCTGTAAGCCATATAGTATATACATATATTTTTAAGTGTGCAATGTTTGAGATGGCTCTGAAATGATATTAATATTATTTCAAAAATTAATACAGTAATAGGATAATAGTGTAAGGTATATTTGATGTAGGATGATAGTTTAAGGTATACATTTGGTGTCTGAACTTTCACAATGGGCAGTTATAAGTGTTTTTAGAGGAGGGGGGGGTTTTAAGTATTAGAGGATTTTAACTATTTGCGGGGGGTTGTGCTATGCATCCCCCGCGAATGCGGTGGGGTCTACTGTACTCCAACTCTCTGTTTCACTTCTGAGTTCTCAAGTCCCTTTATTGACAGAAAATGGTTGTCAAGTGTGTGTGACAATCTGCTTCCTTAATTGATTTTTGCTTTTTCAGCCTTTATTATCTTTCATTTCCTTATCTTGGTGATGGTTTTGCCTTGATGATTATAATTAGGGTTTCATGGGCTGTAATAAGTTTGATGATTATAATTAGGGTTTCATGGGCTGTAATAAGTGTATTAAGTGCCACTTATTTGCTCTTTCTGGTGAGTGTCTTTCTGTTATTATTACTTCTCACACTGAAAATCTCCTTTTTATTTTGAACAACCCTCCTATTTACCTAATACTGTATTCATTATTAGGAATTAAGTCCCTTTTATACTGATTTTGGCTTGGTATTTAGTAGTTATTATGGATAGCTGATTGGCTCACTATCATTTTCTGTGGCTAGTGCACTACTTGTGTTTATGTTATGCTTATGTCAGTTATCACAAAATATGTGATATATATTACATTTAGACTGTACAGTGTTTATGATTTTTTTCTTATTTGGAGTGATTCATAGTGAATAACAGTCAATGTTCTTGGTTTTTTATAGTTATTCCTTAATGTGTTTATGGTTTTCATAAGAAAAAGTTTTCTTACCTTCTTAGTTCATGTTATTTTGTGACAGAATTATATTTGGTTTTGAGATCTAGTTAGTGATTTGACCCTCTTAAAGTGATCGGTTAAAATCTTATTAAATAATTAGTTTTATATAATTGTGTAGTTCAGATTCATTGACACCTCTCCCAGAAAGTGCAGTATTTTCATGTGTAGCTTAGAGAAAGAACTTCACTTATGTAGTGCTTGTAGGGGTCGAGTTTGCAGCCCAGATATGATACACAAAGTATGTATGGGCTGGTCCCAGCTGTATTGGCAACTATTAAATTTTAGAAAGTATTCCAGGCACCATAAGAGCTCAAGTATGGCTCGTTATCCTCTAATTCAGTTATATCTTTTGAAAAAATAACTATCCCTACTTCAGCAAATGGAATTGAATTTACATAAACTTTTGAGGAGTGTGCCTGATGACTTGTCTACCCCTTCCTGAGAGAAAGGATCACTCTCTCACTCCTCCTCAATGTATTATATTTTTCATGCTGCACTTCACTTGTCTGTTCATCCTTCAGCATTAGATGTACATGCTTCTTGGGAGCTATCTTTCCCTGCCAGAGAGGCATAATTTGGAGAGTGCTTCCTTAGCATCAAATGATTATTGCCAGTTGTGTTCCCCATCTAATCTCAATTATTCATTTACGAAATTTTGCAGGGCAATAGCACATCTGGAATTAGTGAGTGCTACCATTTTGCTGGATCCCTCACTGGTATTCACTCTTTAACCCTTAAACGCCGAGCCTCTATTTAAAAAAGTGTCTGTTGTATGCCGGCGGCATTAGGGAGTTAGTGCCGAAGCGGAAAAAGTTTTTTTAAAAAAATCACAGCACACTTAGTTTTCAAGATTAAGAGTTCATTTTTGGCTCCTTTTTTTGTCATTGCCTGAAGTTTAGTATGCAACCATCAGAAATGAAAAAAAATATCATTATCATATATAAATATTGGAATATATGACAGTGCAAAAAAAAAATTTCATATAATTGTATACAAATCGCGCTGTGAGCAAAACGGTTAAAGCTAATGAGCTATCTTTTTTTTTGTTGTATTGTACACTAAATTGTGATGATTTTGGTATATAACAAATTGTAAAACGACCAAAGCAACACAGAGAAAATATTATCACAAAATGATGCATGAATTCATAAACGCGCGGACGTAAAAACAAGTTTTTTCTAAAATTCACCATAAATCGAAATATTGTGCTAGAGACTTCCCGTCTGTTGCAAAATGAAGGTAATTGATTGAATATTACTAGACTGTAAGTGTTTTAGCTTACAATTGCAGTTTTCGACCATTTCGGTCAAGTTAAAGTTGACCAAAGGTTGAATTTTTTCTATTTATCATGATTTATATGAAAATATTTCAAAACTGATAAAAGCTACAACAATGAGTTATTTTTTGTTGTATTTTACATGATTTTGCACACATTTTCATTTATAACACTTTATGTAATGCCTAATATAAAACGGTGCGAAAATTGCGACAAGGTGACTAAAGAAATTCTGAGATTTTCAGCAGAGTTACCGTGCGTGGAGGGAAGGAAAAAGTTTTTCAAAAATTCACCATAAATTGAAATATTGTGCTAGAGACTTCCCGTTTGTTGCAAAATGAAGGTAAATGATTGAATGTTACTACAATGTAAGAGTTGTAACTTACAATTGCATTTTTCGACCATTTCGGTCGAGTCAAAGTTGACCATAGGTTTAAATTTTGGCTCTTATCGTGATTTATATGAAAATATTTCAAAACTGATAAAACCTACAACCATGAGTTATTTTTTGTTGTATTTTACATGAAATTGTGCACATTTTCATGTATAACACTTTATGTAACGCCTAATAGAAAACGGTGCAAAAATTACGACACGGTGACTAAAGAAATTCTGAGATTTTCAGCAGAGTTACTGCGCGCGGAGATAAGGAAAAAGTTTTTTCAAAAATTCACCATAAATCGAAATATTGTGCTAGACACTTACCGTTTGTTGCAAAATGAAGGTAAATGATTGAATGTTACTAGAATGTAAGTTTTAGCTTACAGTTGCGTTTTTCGACCATTTTGGTCGAGTCAACGTTGACCGAAGGTTGAAATTTTGGCACTTATCGTGATTTATATGAAAATATTTCAAAACTAATAAAAGCTACAACCATGAGTTATTTTTCGTTGTATTCTACATGAAATTGTGCACATTTTCATATATAAAACTTTATGTAATGGCTAATATAAAACGGTGCAAACATTACGACAAAGTGACAAAAGAATTTCTGAGATTTTCGGCCAAGTTATACCGCACGCGGACGTAAGGAAAAAGTTTTTTCAAAAATTCACCATAAATCGAAATATTGTGCTAGAGACTTCCAATTTGTTGCAAAATGAAGTTAAATGATTGAATATTACTAGAATGTAAGAGTTTTAGCTTACAAATTGCGTTTTTTTACCATTTTAAATCGAAATCAAAGTTGACTGAAGGGTGACATTTTGGCACTTATCGTGATTTATATAAAATATTTCAAAACTTATAAAAGCTACAACCATGGGTTGTTGTTTGTTGTATTCTACATGAAATTGCACACATTTTCATATATAAAACTATGTAACAGCTAATATAAAATGGTGCAAAAATTACGACAAATTGACGAAAGAATTTCTGAGATGCGTCGCTGATGCTCTGTAGTGCGAGAAGAAAAAAATTCGCACATTCGCGGCTTGGTAACGCTTGTAAACAAAACAACAGCGTGATCCATGAACTCCCAGCATCCCTCAAGGCGCGTGATTTAAAATCTTTCGCAAACTAGGCCTATAACTATTTTTCCGAATATTTAAAAAAACTTTTTGTAGTCGACGTACCGTACGTCCACTCGGCACCCGACAGACAATTTTAGTCGACGTACGATACGTCCAGTCGGTGTTTAAGGGTTACTATCCAGCAATGCCAATTCTTCCAAGGCTGCCTCTTAGTGGTGTCACTCCTGAGAGTGTGACTTAAGAAATTCCTCTCATGGATTGCTTAGGGTACTACGCTACTTTTGCGTAGCAGATGGTGACTTTTGTTGGGGAATGCAAAAATAGAGTTTAAAACGTTTTGTGCTGATTCTGTAGTTGTTATCTAATGGAAAAAAAATAGTAAACATACAGCTTATTTAGCTTTTGAACAGACATGTCTTATTATTCCCTCATAGTGTGCTTTTGGTTGGATGCAATCATTCACATGTTTTGATGAGACTGAAAAAATGAATGTTTAAAGCTCATCCCAATAAAAGCATCACATTTCTCTTTTCTTTAATTTAGATTAAGCATATGATGCACTGTATTTATAGGGGGAACTCCCTATGTACATCAAATTTTTTCTCAAAAATTGCAGATTCAGAGTGAAAGTAAGAAGCACATTTTCATCTTTTCATAAAGAGGGGTTCCACAAGGCATATTCTAAGTATAACATTATTTGCAATATCTATCAACACTGTATTCTTTGTAATTTCACAAATTGTAGTAAGAGTATATGCTGTAATGAGAAGGGTCATTTAACCTTTTTGTAAGGGTTATCTGGCACTGGTGACCATTAGGGATTTCATGTGTGAATATGCAAGTTTAGTCACTATGCGAGACATTTTTCAGCAATAAGGACAGTAATGGTGATTTTTCACCTTCAGTGATTTTAGGACAGTTTCAAGGGAAAGTTTTTAATTTTTTCGAGATTTTGGGATTTTTAATAAATTTTAGCTTTGAATCTCTCAGTTATCATAAATGGATTCATCTATTTTACTATTTTTGTTTTATGCTATTTAATACCTTTTAGTTAGCTTTTAATAGATTGATTTAATTTAGTTGCATCAAATGACCTTTGTAGTGAGGCAAGAAAACTCACTAGTTCTTCTTCGGAGGGGTGGTAGAGCTTTCGACTGGCACACTGTTGGCCCAGTGTTCGACTCTCCGAGCCGCCAATGAAGAATTAGAGGAATTTATTTCTGGTGATAGAAGTTCATTTCTCGTCATAATGTGGTTCGGATTCCACAATAAGCTGTAGGTCCCGTTGCTAGGTAACCAGTTGGTTCTTAACCACGTAAAAATAAGTCTAATCCTTCGGGCCAGCCCTAGGAGAGCTGTTAACCAGCTCAGTGGTCTGGTTAAACTAAGATATCTTAACTTAAGAAAACTCACTGTTCAGTCAAGTAAGGAAAAAAATGTGTTTTATAAAAATTAAATGGTAAAACTTAAAAGAGATATGAAATACAGCAGTAATGTTAGGACAGCATGAATTCCCAGTTAATTCCAAAGAAAGTGAAGCACTAGTACAGTAATACTTTTATTTGTCTCAACTGACATTAAAGAATATGAAAATCAAGGCAAGAGGAAACTTGTACCATAGTGATCTAGCAAGCATGTGAGCACAGGCAGGAACAAGGAGTATTCCAATATCATGTTTTATGTAAGTGGCATTTGTGGCAGTGATAAAATTAATACTTTATCTTGCTTTTCTTTTGATGAGGATGCCCACTGGTGTGAAAAAATTTGCCAAACAAAATGCATAAGCATAAGCACTCATAAAAACACACAACTAACATAATTGATTTATTCCTGTTTAAAATCGCAGCACAGACTACTACCTTTTACAAGATTTCTGTTGCAAAGCAATCCTACCTCAATGCCACCTCATAACTGGCAATTGAAATTGTAGCATTGTATTCTCAACTTTTACTCATCCTGAATACTTGGTATACTACATATTTATTCATGTGGTATACTACATATTTATTCACGTGTTTCATAACTTATGTAGTTATTTTTGTTTTTTAACATACCCATTTGTAATAACCATTTGCAGTCTTCATGAATCATAGAGGGTAAAAAGTTTTTATCTTTGTAATACACCCATGTATATTAACCCATTTGCAGTCTTCATGAATCTGAATGACACTTCATTCTCAGATTCATCAGCTGGCTGAATAGCCATACTGTGCTTGGGCTCCAATACATTGCTATTTATATTATTTGTTTATTGTATATGTAGGGACTTTTCCATAAATATACCTTAATAGGCTTTCTCAGATGTGGCTGCATTAATTTTATAACTATTTATATTTTTGCCAAGAGTTCATCAATAAGTGCATTTTTGACAAAATGACTGGCTGTAGAGTATTTTCAACATATATATCCCCTGCATTTCAGATACGTTCACTATGAAGTGGATTACTCGGGAGTGTCTGAACAGCAGCAGCAAGATCAGACTGGATCGTTATTGCTGACCCTCAGTCGACCTCGACAGGAAGAGAGAACCATCCTTTTTCCTCCTCAGTGGATACAGTGTGACTTAAGATTTTTGGATTTCTCCATTTTGGGTACTGTATTGTTTTATTGTTGTAGAATTTGTAACTGAGTCAATAGCTATTTGATGTTTTTTCTTTAATCTTTTAGTTGTTTCATAAGAAACGTGTCAATAATATAGAGCCCTAACTTTCAGTCTGAACAACCCCCTGACGTGTATTCTTGTGCCTTGTAGATAGAAGCACAGTAGTTAGAAGCAAGTGTTCATGCATAAAGGCCTGTGACCCATCATTAGGTAGTAACTATCTTCCTCACTTTTGCATGTCTCAGGACTGGACACAGTTGCAAAAATATCCTCAGCTTTCTTTTGACTTTTGGAAAATTTTAACTAATTTTAATTCACTTCTGATTAATTCCTTTGCATTTTTTCATGATCATGTGATTTAAACACCTTTCCTCACTTTTCCTAGAAAAAGTCAGCTCAAGGTACAGCATGCAGTAATTACAGGTTGTGACTTGTTTGCGTCCTGAAAGTAGTCTGCCTTATTTTCCACATCTGTAATAAATGTAACTTTTCTTTGCTTTGTGTGTTCAGTAATTCAGTGTTTTGATTTTTGGTACTGGATTCATGGAACTTTGGCTAAAAAGTCAAGCACTGGGGCAACTTCAACCATTCAGTGCTAAAGGCAGCAAAAAGAGGTAGTTGGACTGGTTGGACAGCAAGATAAGGAGACCTAGAAAATAAATGAGATGAAGTATAAGGGTTTGAAGTTGAAACTGGGAGAAAACCATTCAGTTGCACTAAGAATTACAGTATATTTCCGTGTATAAGACGACTTTTAAATCCTAAAGTTCAGCCCAGAAAATTGGGGATCATCATATACTACCAGTGTAAAAATTGAACCTTGCATTCTAAGTGATGTTTATCGGTAAGCTAGCCTCAGCCTCGGTGCAGTAACCACCGACACACATGAAAAGATTCACATTATGAAATAAACTGATACTTAAGGTAATAAAACCATTTTTACCTTATATATTGTTGGCATATCTTTATAATAAATACCATAGTCTATTCGAGGAATAATTTCATATCAATGAAATCAACTTTTATATCTATGCAAGTCAAGCTGAGAAAATGTAAACATCAAGTTATGGTTGCGCTCACAGCAACCTTGGTCTTTTGGTAACCTTTCAGAAATTTTAATGGTAGTGTAATTACAGTAGTAATAACATTTAAGATAACAATATATTCATTTTACATTAATACACCAAGCTGTATGTAACTGTTTAGAACAATTCAGTCATACGAACGATAATTATGTACGATAATTATCGTACATTATCGTATTGTTGTTAGGGATTGTTTGTGATTGGCAGTGCAACGTAAACAAAATAATGGTTTCCCTTTAGGCGACGTGTAGGAAAAAGGTGATATAGAATCGGCTTTGTTATTTCGTTTATTTTGAATTTCTAAGGATACAGTAATTAAAGAGAATTTGTAATAACATCATCTTTACATGCCGTATATACTCGTGAAATGTGCAATCTCATGACCCCCAAATTTTCACCCATAAAAAAATGATTTTATCATGTGTCTCGTGTATCATGCGAGTTCCTTTTTGAGACCAAATTACAATATACTAACCTCTTTTCCTCCATCTCTTTATCTGTCCCATCTTCTAGTTGAATAAGTTAAAAAATTAAAATAGATTATACAGTACTTGTTGCGTAAACGCATACAGCCATAAACAACCGAACGAGAAACAACTGTTTTGCTATAAACAACTGAATTGGATAACAACAGCTGTTTTGCTTGCATTTCAATCATCATATGATAGTAAACAATTACTGTAATTATGTTACAAATGAAGTTAAGTAGAATAGGGCTGATATATCTTTATATTATACCTTTGGAGAAAAGGTTGGCAAGGAAATATACTGCTAAATTTAATATGCAATTTGTAGCTGAAGCTGAGGAAAACAATGTTCAAGCTGCTAATGACTATAAATTATCATGCATTGGCAACATGGATGATACTCCCCTAAACATTAATATGCCATCAAACTCGGCCGTAAATAAAATTGGAGATAAAAATATTTTAATCAAAACTACTGAGTTTAAAAGACATTTTACTGTTGTTTGTTTTAACCTGTATGGCAGGTGAAATGAAACTTTCCCCCATGGGCATCTTTAAATGCAAATTGAATTGATGCCTAAACAAAAATTCCTGGAAGGTATCATTGTCCACGTTCATGAAAACCTAAACAAAGCAAATAGCGCATGATCGCTGTTTGTATTTTATAATAATAGAATAATAATAGGAGATTAGATATAATATAGTGAAGTAAAGCATAACTTTTTAAAAGATACATGGAAAAAGATGCATATTCGTTATGTTTGTATTTTATAATACGATACTAATATAGAAATACTACTTATGCTAATTTTATATCTTGTGTATGATTCAATAGGGTGACCATTTATTTGAGATGTGAAAGAGAGAGAGAGAGAGAGAGAGAGAGAGAGAGAGAGAGAGAGAGAGAGAGAGAGAGAGAGAGAAAAGATTGCAACTGTTTGATCTTTTTCATCTGTATATATATTTTCTTTAAAAATTACACATATACATATATATATATATATATATATATATATATATATATATATATATATATATATATATATATATATATATATATATATATATATATATATATATATATATATATATATATATATATATATATATATATATATATATATATATATATATATATATATATATATATATATATATGATTATTATCACTTTTGTACGTGATTCATTTATCACACATTACCACAGGTGAAAAGTAAGAAACGGGTGTAGGTCATATATATATATATATATATATATATATATATATATATATATATATATATATATATATATATATATATATATATAATATATATATATATATATATATATATATATATATATATATATATATATTATATATATATATATATATATATATATATATATATATATATATATATATATATATATATATATATATATATATATATATATATATATATATATTATATATATTATATATATATATATATATATATATATATATATATATATAATATATATATATACAGTATAATATGTGTAATTTTTTTGAAGAAAAATCTCATACATCAGGATGGAAAGATCAAACAGTTGCAATTCTCTCTCATCTCAAATAAATGGTCACCCTATTGAATCATACACAAGATATAAAATTAGCATAAGTAGTATTTCTATATTAGTATCGTATTATAAAAATACAAACATAACGAATATGCATCTTTTCCATGTATCTTTTAAAAGTTATGCTTTACTTCACTATATTATATCTAATCTCCTATTATTATTCTATTATTATAAAATACAAACAGCGATCATCATGCTATTTGCTTTGTTTAGGTTTTCATGAACGTGGACAATGATACCTTCCAGAATTTTGTTTAGCATCAATTCAATTTCCATTTAAAGAGAAAATTCACTTGCAGGTAACTACATTGAGGTGTGCACTAATAGTGAAACGCAATTTCACTTGAGTTGCACTGTCTTTTATAATTATCTTAAAACTCAACTATATATATATATATATATATATATATATATATATATATATATATATATATATATATATATATATATATATACATATATATATATATATATATATATATATATATATATATATATATATATATATATATATATATATATATATATATATATATATATATATATATATATATATATATATATATATTATATTATATATATATATATATATATATATATATATATATATATATATATATATATATATATATATATATATATATATATATATATATATATATATATATATATATATATATATATATATATATATATATTATATATATATATATATATATATATATATATATATATATATATATATATATATATATATATATATATATATATATATTATATATATATATATATATATATATATATATATATATAAATGGCAGCGATATATATATATTACTGTAATAAGCGTTATTTATATATTATTTATATATATATATATTTATATATTATATATATCTATATATATCTATATATTATATTAGTTTTCTAATGCATTCATATGATATCATTATCATATATCGCCTGTCATTGTATATTATATTATATCGTATATACATTTATATATATTATATAATAATGAATTATATAAAACTTCCTTATCCTTGGTTAAGAAAGCAGAAATTGTACCCTATGGAAAACTGGCAAGTCAATGTCAGCTATTGCAAGAGAGCTGGGAATCTCTAAAATTACCGTATCATTGTGGTGCAACCGCCCAAGACAGGGAGACCTTGATTCATCACTGAAATATAAGAAAGGCTCAGGAGGCCAAAACAACAAAAAGAACGGATAACATTTTAAAAAGGATTGTTATGAAACATCCATCAATGCCAGCCAAAATTTTGAATATTCAAAACCCTGATCTAATAGAACGATATCTGAACGGATAACATCGACAGAAAGACCTTTGGTCTCCCCATGCGTGTTGCAGCAAAGAAGCGATCTACCTCACTAAGCCTATGAAAAAAAGGATGGCAAGTTTGAAGAAAATATTTGAAGTGGACTGAAAGGATTGGGAAAGGGTAGTTTTTAGCTATGAATCTAACTTCCACATTATTCATAGCGCTGGCTAGAAAGTAAGGCCCCAATAAAATCTAAAAATGCATCAAAATAGACAAATCAAGACTGTGAAACATCCAGCTTATGTGATGGTATGGGGAACATTCAAAAGGCTATGGGGGTGTAGGGGATTATATTTTCATTTCCAGAGAGCCCGACAATGAATGGAGAGATTTATGA
>NC_089748.1:72779149-73019149 GCF_040412425.1 Macrobrachium rosenbergii
ACAGAAGTGAAGTTCTGTATCCCCATATTTATATTTCGTCCCTATTAGTGTATGCGTTTGGTGTTGTTTCATTGTGAAATTTCGTATCATTAACTAGAAAAATATGTACAGTATTGCATTATTCACTTATAGTATGTATCACTAAAATTTGTTAAGGTTTGCCAGTTAGGTCTACTGTATTTCAAGTCCTTGTTGGAGATGGACCTTATGGACCTTCACCTGCTGTGTTACACTTTACAGCCTAGCACTGCATTCGGGTAACACCTGTGATGTTTACTGGGACAAACGTGCTTGGAGAAACAAATCCACAGTTATGTAACTGTGCAAAGAAATCTCTACAGAGAGATTTTGAGAATCCGTACAGATTCTCAAAAGCTCTCTATAGAGATTTTCTTTTAAATATATTTGTACAGTTACATAACTGTGGATTTGTTTTTCCACTGTAAGACTCATACTATACTACTATGACTAATTTTATAAAACTGCTTACTCTTGCTGTTCTTATGAAAAAGGACACACCAGGCAAGGAAGGAAGAGTGCTTTTTTACCAAATTTTCTGCTTATCTTGCTTGGGAATCAGGTTTTGTTGTCAGCTTCTGGATCTTGGCTTTTCTTGTTGAAGTTTAGGAAAACTAATGTTCAAGCAAAGTGCTGTTGTCTGCAGCTGAGCCTGTCTTCTGATTACCTGCCCACTTTCTCCACAAGATCTGTCTGCTTTGCCCAGTGACTGAACTACTGCCTCCAGACTTGCTACTCCCTTACCTTTCTGCTTGCCCACTTTTGCCCAGTAACTTGATTGGCTCCTAGGCACTGGCTTCTCTGATACTTCTGGTACCACTCTCCTTTATCAGACTACTGTTGCTTCATTGTTGGAGGACCCTGATAGGTTGGGTAGTTGCTTAAGTGCAGGAGAACATCTTAACTGTAATTCTGATCATCCTTACCAGGTTGTTGCTGGGTTTGTTTGCTTTGTGACATGCTGGTTTTCATGCTGTGCATGCTATTGGTTTTCCTGGGGTATCGTTAAGTGTTACCCGCTGTGCCTGCTTCATTATAATTGCTTTTACAGGGCCTCTTCCTGTTGCCTTGCATTCTGCATGCACTTACAGCTGCTTTTGCTGCTCCGGCTCTACCTATTGTTTCTTCAAGGTCACCTCCTTACATTTTCTTGATTGTTATGACCACGTTAGCTCCTGTGTTATTAATTCTTCATACTAGATTTTCAACAATTCATGTACTGACAGTGCCTGATGTGCCTCCTGTGCTTGTTACTCATCTCTTCAACCACTTCCTTTGGTGATGACCATGGCTTTTGCTGTACCTGCTATGTCTGTGTTGCATGTTGTGCCATCTACCCCTGCTTTGCCCATTATTTTTGCTTTAAAACTTTTGCTTATCTTATTGTTGCTACTGTTCCTATAACACTGCCCTTGTCTTCAGCCTCTGCACCAGTTATACTGATATCCTCTTCTGCTGTCTCTGTTATCATCATAACAGGTGCTCCTTCTATTGTCTGTTACCATTCTAGCAGATGCTCCTGGATATAATAAAATAGGCTCATCTTACTACAAAAAAGCTCTTGGTGTGTGTGTTTATTAGTTGTCAAAATATCTTTTGCACAAAGATTGAGATATGGCCAAAGTTGCCATGGTAAATATCCACAGCTAATATCATTGAAGTTGGTTGTGATTGGTGGCCAGAGGATTCATTGCTAATATGTTTATGCACATAGATTATTTTACTTGCTTTTGTTCATCAACCTAATTGATGAATGTATGGATAAGATTATGGAGCCTCCTACTTTCTGTTATCACTATGAGTTCAATTTCCAATTCTTTTGCTAAAGAATCCAGGTAATATGTTGGCTTTTGCATCTTTGAGGCATATGAGGCCTAGGCACTTAAGAGGTGAGGAATGTAGACTTCTTAATACATCAATGGTGGAAACATGTCTCTAAGAACACAGTGTCCTACTGGCTGAGGCTGGTCATCCTTCAAGCATGTATAAGGGTTTCAGAAACCAAGGCTAGCCATATAAGAGTGACTGCATAAATAACAGTGCCCTCAACATCGTCAGTCTTCAAGAGGAACATTGAGATTGAGGCCAGTATGAGTGTAGGTATACTGAGATGTCAGTCAACCTTTACCAGTTTTCATCTTCAGTCTTAATGTAGATGGTTTGGATTGTACTTCTTTGGAGTCACTCTAATCAGTACCCTTATTTATTTATTATTCAGTTCTCTAAAGATGAGCCTTTGAATGGTTAACTGATCTGTAAACCTGTTTGATACTATTGCAAATATTATTTTACTCTCAGGGTTCTCATCTGCTTACAATACCCCCACAAGAATAATGTGAGGACTTGGGTCTTTTGACCTTGTCTGTCCCCAAGCACTCCACTGGATATTTGCAGAGGCTGGGATTCTCAACTAAACTGTGATCCAGGATGGATGGGTTTATTATGGAACAAGTTATCAAGTTTTATAGTGTGAAGCCCAACTTTTTCATATAAACTGAGCATTTATATAGAAAATGAAATTTTTAAAGTAATTTGTATTTTTCCTAACACAAACCTGAGGTCTTTACATATGGGATTAACTTTCAGCAATTGGAAATCTGAAAGTTAAACTTTTGCAAGGTGGTTATGGTAATAGTTACTGATGGTAGGGGTGGAAGTACCGCCCACCAAGTTGGTGAGGATTCAATTCTACACAGTTTTCCTTTTGGCCCAAGTAAGAGAATGAGGGGTGGTAAGAGGTGGGCCCTGTATGTAAAGACCTCAGGTTTGTGTGTTAGGAAAGATACAAATTACTTAAAAAATTTTTCATTTGTTCCTACACAAATACAAACCCTCAATCTTTACATATGGGAGACTTACTTTTGGAGGGAGGATTCTGAGTATATCTCTGAACTGACTGGTAGTTCGGCCCACCTGGGTACTCTCTTCCTGTTCATGAAAGAGCCGAGGAAGGAGACCATACCTCTGATCTATTGAACAAGAGAGATGTTCAATCGTCAGACTTCTCGGCATTTTGAATTAAAGGAATGTTAAAAGAATGTAATATCCTTGATTTGAAAAGGTTTGGATGAACCCACAGTGTCAGCGACTATAAAGCTAAGAATAACCAACTGCTTTGCTCATAGTTAGTCCTTCTCTCCCCTTGCTAGAGAGAAGGAAGGATTTGCATCTACTAATCCAAATAGAGCTAGATTATAGATAGGGTACTCAGTCATCTAGATCACCTGCATGCACGCCAGTCCAGCATGTGACGGCTCATTCACTGTTCCTCTGCCCACTGGAAGAGGAAGGAGGACAGGAGAAAGGGAGGAGGCCAGTCCCACACACACACACCTTCTCCTTGCAGCCGCACACCTTAGGTGAGATGCAACCTGTCCCTCAAGAGCTGGGTGAACTACATGAATTATTGAGCATCCATTGTAGGATCCAAGGAAAAGGAGTCCAAAGACCTATGGGCAACATCCCAAGGTAAAAGGAGGTGAATGTGATCTGCACGATTACATTCCATCCTAGTACTTGACTGACAGGTTCTTCCTGAATGTGATGGGCAGACCAATGCCTCTGGCCTCAAAAGATCTGGCCCTAAACATACTGATGTCCACCAGGAAGTTGCCGGGTATGCTCGTTTGGTCCTCTCACTAGTCAGAGGAATGACTACTTGGACACTGTTTCTCGGCTAACTTGAAGGTAACGAACAAGTTGTTGGCGTTGGGTTGAAAGTCTAGTCTTTACGGAGGCAACATAGGACCGTAGAAGTGGAATAATCCATCTCACTGATCACCTTTGAAACATGTAGAATGACAAAAGGTGCAAGCTTCCAGATGTAAATAGGTACCAAAGATGTCTTACTACTGTATATCCAAAGGTGCAAGAAGACAGAACAGAATAGTGCCAACTTCAGTAAGTGAAGAAAATAAGGACTATGATCAAGCTTCTTCAGAGGTTGAATGAATTCCCAGAAGTCAAGGTGCCAAGATCAACTGTCCTTATTTCCTGGCTTCAGCGAATAATTGTTGTAATTACAGTCGACCCCCACCTATTTGCGGTTCCGGATTTGCGGCTTCACCTGTTCGTGGATTTCTCTATGGAACATATAGTTACACATTATTCACAGAAAATTTGCCTATTTGCAGTATTTCTCATAGAGAAATATTCATAGATGACTGTATTTTTTCATATAATTTTTGTGACTAAATGCAATTCATGTGATAAAACTATTAAAATATTCAGGTATAAGCATTTTAAGAGGGTTTGTTGGTGTTTTGAACTATCAAGATAGTCAGTTATAAGCATTATTAGAGGGGTGTCAAGTATTCGCGGATTTTAGCTATTGCGGGGGGTAGTGGTACACATCCCCCGCGAACACTGGGGGTCGACTGTGCATCCATCTTGCCTGGGATGTTCTTCTGTCTGCTCGTATACTTGCACTGCAATAGAGTAGATGAAAGGACACTGGGACCTTTTATTGACCATGATGCTACCGTGGTGTCGTTGCTATCACACCGAGGAGTGTCCATCTTGGATCTTGAGACTCTTGAAAGTCTTAAAAGAACTGAACCTAAGTTCCTGGTCAGTGTTCCGAAGAATGAAAAATCTCTGGACGACGATACAGTAGTGTAATGACAGCACTACCTTGGTGTTGTTGCTATCAAAGGAGTGCCTATTCTGACACTGAGACTCCCGAGGCTGTCTTAAGATCCACATAACATCTCTCCTCGGGTTGTGAATCAACTGATAATTGCAGTAGCAGCAGCTGCTGCTTACAACTCCCACTCCTCACAGGAGTGTGACCACATCAAGTCAAAAGAAATGGAGCTCCTAGACACCACTTCTTGACTGAGTAGGAACCAAAAACAAGTTGTCGGAACTTAGCTTATAGGTGTTGTTGATCTCCCGATGAATCAGGCAAAACAACAGGAAATTTGCAAGCCCAAGACTTGAATCATGGATGCGAAAGATGTCTCTTAGGAGCCAACAGCATCTGAAGTTTCTAGGAGATCACTTATCTAAGTACTGACTAGTCCTAACGTTTCTAACCATGGATGGGAAAGATGTCTCCTAGATGACAACAGAATCCAGTGCTCCAGGAGGTCACCAATCCAAGTACTGACCTGACCCAAACATTGCTAACTTCGCTGATCAGACGAGAAGTGATATCTTCAACATGGCCTGGTCGATGGGCTGTTATGCCAACGGTCCATAGAGACAGAGCCGAATAGTAACATCTTCGGAGTGTTGAGATTGTAAGACCAATTGGCTGTCCTCCTAGATCAAACAATTCTTCGATACATTGAGGTGTCAAGACCAGTTGTCACTAACACTGACCCTAGTGACAGAACTTGTCTGTCATACATCCATCATCCTGGAATGTGTCTGGTTGACCACTGTGCTGAGTGTGTTATTGTAAAGCTGTGCACCGCACCATCAATCAAGGAGATGATAGGACACTAGGCCCTCCCCCTCCTGTTGACTAAGGAACTACCATGGTACCGTTCCTTAACAACACTATGGAACGCCTATTTTCAGATCCTGAGGCTTGGAGAGCTAAGAAGATCCAGATTATTGAGGTGCAGATTAGGTCAGGTTAGGCTAGGTTTAGTTTAGGGTAGGCCAGGTTGGGTTAAGTACCCAACCTAACCTAACCCAACCTAGCCCCCTGAAGACCAGGTAACTACTGGTTGATGCCATGAAACAAGAAGTCCTAGGATACTGAAGTGCAGGTAGGGTTAGGCTAGAACTAGTTAGGCTAGGCTAAGTACCCAACCAAAACTAACTCTACCTAGTCCCTTGTACAGTAGAGCAGGAGACTGCCTCCTGGTTGATGGTATTAGGCAAGTAGTTCCAAGATATTGAAATACAGGTCTTGTAAGGTTAGGCTAGGCTAAGTTAGGTTCAGTACTCAACCCAACCTAACCTCTTGAAGTAGGTTGATTCTTTGAGGCATGATGTATCCCTGGAGGGGAAGTCTGTACAACACCCCAAGGGGACAGTTGTCGTCTCAACATTAGGCCAAGTCCTCTCACTTCTCTGAGAGAGGATGGGAAGGAATGAGGAGACCTTGTTGAAGACCAGGACCCCCCCCCTTTCCATCTTCAAGAATTAGTCTTCATCCTTGCGCCAAGAAGAGTATTGGAGAAGAGAACACTGAGGCTGTTGTGCCGGGGAGTAGGTCTGATCCGTAGATCTACAACACTAGAAAATAATTCTGATTGCACGATCAGAATTGATTGACTCCTATTTCGGAAGCATAGGATGCTATGGTTCTACAGAACTTCACTGTAAACGAAACCAACCTGCAATAAAAAACGAACAGGATTCCAAAGAAATCTGTGCTGACGAACTGTAACTACCATGGCTCAGGGAGTCAAGGTTAATCTTAGTGTAGGAACAATCAAGAGTCAATGTTCGAATGCGAATGATGAAACAGAGATTTCTTCCTACCTGAAAAATGTCGAAGTCTCTGCCTGAACACAATAAAAAGACCGTCAATTCTTGCAATGATGGCCGTATGTGTCTGATAGAACAAAGATATTCAGTTGTAGGCATTATGAAAAGATGTTGGATGCTATGAGGAAAATGACTGATGAAGGTTGTTACTTATGTCAGAAACATCTGGGAGAATGATCCATTCGTTGGAATTTGTTGACTGTTCGTTCTGTGATGTAGACATTTACTGAAAACGGAGGCTGACTGCTACCGATGAAGGACATAAAAGTTGGCAGAACGCTCCTGTTCGCTCATATATAGGTGGTATGTTAATGTCCGTTGGCTGTTACCAGATGATCAAGATAAAACTCGTATGTGATCGAAAGGCACTGCACAGACATGCTGTTGATGCACTCGCACATGGGTTGTCACCCTTCTAGAGCTCCATAGACCTTCTATCAATGCTCTTTACTCGACAGACTTTGGTGCTTCAGCGTGGCATGGCCATAGACCATCCTGTTCTCTTCCCAAACCTTCATGTGAGCGAGGTGGATGGTCCGTTCCCGGACATGCCATCCTTAGACATCTTCTACACACCCCTGTGCAGCAGAGGTATGGCCGTGCTGTCACATCCACGGCTATGTAAACTTGAGTGACGAACCCAACTTCCCCTAGGAGAGCGAGAATGTGAGAGACAACGAGACACTGAGGAGCAAGGCAGAATGGCCGACTGGATTGAACTAATCGCACGTATATGCGTGTTCATGGATGCAGACATGCGACAACGGTTGTGGGAGCTGGAATGAACCAACTCATTGCCAGTGAGAGTGATAGGCCTGATATGTGAACTTTGAAAGATCAAAATCTTCACTGGGTACATGAATAGCCAAGCTAAACTAAAAAAATAAGGAGAGCGTGAACAGAGAGGAGTTCTGGAATGACGGAGACTAATGACACGGATGTGCGAGTGATGAGGCATCAACAGCCTAGACTGGAAACATGTCCATCATACGATTGCCTTTACTACACAGGATTTCTTAACAGAAGCCTTGTCATCCTTCCTACGGACACAAACAGGGGATCAGGGAAAGGCGACACTGCTGTAGATATCCCGATTGCTGATCTATGCTTGGAGAGAAATACTGATGGACGAGAAGCAGCTGGATGTGAAACCCCCCCTCATCAGTGAGACGTCCGCGATCTGGAATGTGAGAACCACGGCCGTGGTCGGACAAAGAGGGAAGAGAAGGGAGACAATGGAGGAGGAGACGGAGACCTGCGACGCTTCGTCCTCACAACACGGTTGAACTTCTCCCGAAAAACAGTGTCAACTCTGTCAACTACTGCTTTCATGAGAGCATCAGAGGATGGAGCGTGAGAAGAAGTCACTACTGCGGTAGGGGGACCAAAACTCTGCGAGGGATACGCTGCTGACTGAGCGGGAGAAACACCACCAAAAAGGGGTTCCAAAGCTCGGGGAGGGGGTACGCTGCCAGTGGAGCTGGAGGAGCCACTGCCATGGAAGAGAATCCAAAGCTCTGAGAAGCATACACTGCCAACATACTTGGAACTGTAGGTCTACATAGAGGTGAACGGGTTACCCGCTGCAGCTGCCGACTCAAAACGCTGGTCAGGGCACATCAAAGGCTGATCAATAGGCCACCAAAGGTTGGTACTCCTAGAAGGCCTAGAGAAGCCCGGATGCCAGCCATCTTCTGAGCCTCCGATCATGAAGTAGAACAAGATGGCATTGCCTCTTCCCTCACCGGGGCTGATGGCTCCCCCCCACAAGAGAGCAGGGGCAGCCTGAAAGATAATATCACCTGACCCTTCTCTCGAAACTTCCAAAGTCGAAGCTATGGAAGAATGGGAAGGGGTAAAATCTTCCAAGGAAGGAGAAGCAACTGGAGGAAGATTGGCATAGGAGGAACCAGAAGGAGACTGAGAAGCAGCCATCAAAGGGGGAGAAAACCCTTCCAAGATGGCACCTTCTCCCCTCCTCTGATGCCTTGTCGGCAAAAAATCCTCCACTGCTCAGGAGTCCATCAGAGAGGGGAAGGGAGTGAGCCTACACCCGCCAACAAAGACAGGGCAAGAAACAAGACATGAACCGTAGACAGGAATTCCACCTGGTCCTGGAGAGCAAGTCGGGACCAAATGCATTGTCAAAGATCTTCCGACATCAAGCTCTGTTTTGAGGGAGAGGGGGAAAACTTGCTAGGTTTAGGCAAGAAGTATTCTTGTACGACTGAATATAAAACCCTTGCCTGGAGACACGAAAAACCCCCTTGTCTCAGTCCTCTCAATCTACACATCTGAAAGACTAAAACATTACAACATTCCAAGAAATTGTGTAGTCGAAATAAAAAAATTTTTTGTTCATGAAAAAGCACTTCAGAACAAGGAAGCAAAGACTGTTGAAGAGGGAAGTTCTTAAAAATGAGGTTGAGATGTCAAAAAACAGAACAGTTGTCATTAAGAGTTGGAAACTATCCTTCCAACTCTCCACAGTTATATGAATAAGAAAATAGACTACACAAAGCAAACACCAAGGAGATAGGTGGTAGGTTTGTGTAAATACAAAAAGGCAAAAAAAAAGCAAGTAAAATGAAATATAAGGAAAAAGGCTCCAAAACTTATACAGTACAGCACAGGCTAAAATCAGCCAATATAGCTATGTAGCAAGAATAAGTGAATATATCATTACAGTAGTGAGACACAGAAAAACATGTTGAAATGTTTCAATATATGCAAAGTATAAATATATAAACAATATGTTATAAAAGCAAATACATTCAAATACAGAAGAGATAGTCGATTGGCAGGTCAGAGAAAGAAACGCATCTGTATCAGACTGTGAACCAAAAGAAACTGAGTAAAATTGAATGCTCTCTGACTTGGTGGGTGGTACTTCCGCCCCTACCATCAGTAACTACAGTATTACCATAACCATCTTGCAGAAGTTTAACGGCCGGATTTCCAGCTCGCTGAAAGTTAATCCCATATGTACTCGCTGAAAGTTAATCCCATATGTAAAGACCGAGGGTTTTTATTTGTTTAGTAACAAGTACCCATGTTCCCACCTAATCATCCTCACTGGATCATATTCATTTTTATGTGAATCAGTGAGAATGTGTACTATCCACCCATGGGTCATAGGCAGGCATGCTTGAATAGTTACTCTTAGAACAGATAAGGATATTTGTGTCATGGAAAATTCAGGCTACAAATGAGGGCTGAATGTGATAAATAATTTTTTTTATAAAATGTTATGAATACTGGATTTTTATGTTATCATAATGTTACAATTAGGAATTTGTTGTCTGTTTATTCAATACTTTATACTTATGTAAATTATGTGTATGCAACTACTGTACAAATTATCTTTTTGATACAGGTAAATTTGCAGTTATCATGGCAGATCCCCCGTGGGACATTCACATGGAACTGCCATACGGCACGATGTCTGATGATGAAATGAGGCAGTTAAACATTCCAATATTACAAGATGAGGGACTTATTTTCCTCTGGGTTACAGGAAGGTGAAGTAGTTTACATATTTTTTTAAATGTATGTTGTGACTTTCCATAAATTACATTAATCAGGTACAGTATAAACGTTCAACTGTGCTGGATCCTTGATAATGTCAGGAATGAAAATACATATAAATCAGCCGAAGCTGAAGCTGTTATGGCTAGATCAAACTTGTAAAACCCCATATTGATTTTGTGGCATCAGTAAGCTCCATTGTAATGAATAATGGGCTGTATTTTTCTTTGCAGAAGGGTAAAGCTGGTAATAACAAATTAAAGCACTAGATTAAACCCAAAGTCATGTTGTGGCGTTGAATAGTATGAAAAAGTAGCAGTGGCGTATTATCCTGTTTAAGAACTAGGCTTACTTATGTAACACAAAGATACTCTATGGCCACTCCTCATGATCTCTAAGAATCTGTGATCTGGATACTATTCTGATTTCATGACCCCCAACTGAATTTTGTGCCTGGAGTTCAGTAGTTTTGCTAAGTCTTCAATATGGCTTGCCTGAACCAATAACTTTGCCCACTTGGTTATTTAACACAAGGTTACAATGGTCACACCTCATGATCCACAGTCCGTATTTAGACTGGCCCAGTTTCAACCAACATAAGTCTCATCAAGGGGACTAGTTGCTGAAAAAATTATGGAAGCCAGAAGAACATGAAATTATGAAAATTTTTCTATTATGTTTGGCATTCATCATTCTAAATACAGATTGTTTAGTCAAGTTTGTTGAAGTTTTGTAGAGATGGGGATTTTCCACCAATCCTAAAAATTAGAGTGTATTATGTTGATCAATATATTTTGTTTATTGCAATAAATTACTATAATCCTTATTGAAAAATGCCATCTAAATTGACTATGGTACCTCTGTCTCCCTTCCCAACTCAGAATAAGACTACAGATTGTGTTATAGTTATCATCCAGCCTTTATTGAAGTAACAGTATCATGCAGCATTACATGGTCACCCTCTCCAACTTTAGAATTGTTTATTTCAAAGCAAGTTTTATAATTTAAAATTCTTACTTCTCCATTATTAACGTATAAACATAGACCAGTCTGTTTGATGAAGTATAACTTTTAAATATTAAAATGGTAAAATATTGGCAGATTTGTTTTTGAGGGGTGATTTTACAACTGAAAATTGAGTCATTCTTTCATACTCACCTTGTGATAAAGAGTGTGGGGAAGGGAGGAGGGCATTATGTAATATTATAAATAGATTACATGAAAATACGGTTTTTTATAAACTAAAATTTATACTTTCAAACAAACCCATCACTTTATGATAGTGTGACACGTGACAACAAATTTTCATAAAAGGCCCAGCAGCAGAAGGTGGTGACTTCCAAATTGTTGTCTTTACATCTGGACTCCAAATTACCCTTCAGTTTAATTCATATAATTTCAGGTACAGTATTACCTTAATTGCTGACAAAGAAGATAGATTTGAGTACAAAAAAATCAATTTTAATTTTTATGACTGTATTTATTTCTATACCACCCATCCCTGTATTTATTTCTATACCACCCATCCCTTTAAGATAGCCTGAATAGGTATTTAGGCGAGAGGACTTTCTTAAGTCCTACAATAAAACGTTAGGCCTAAGAAGGCAGACAAACCTCCAGAGCTTAGTGGTCCACAAGTCTTTGGTACTGATAATGGGTCATGAAAATAGACAGGTACCCTGTTAGTCAGACTATGATCTGGATTGGTCAGAACATGTTATAATTTGACCTGAAAAGGAATAAATGCACTCCCCTTATTCAAGTAGTGTGGAAGCAGATACCCCAGTCCAGTTCCAAGGGCGTTATGCATCATCCAACCTATCCCTCTTGTTCGGTTTTTATCAGACATTGAATAAGAGAGATATATTGTGGGGGGGGGGACCTGAAACTGGTAAAATTGACAATGGTTAGTGAAAATTTTCTAGTGTATTTAACCCATGCATGAATTTTGACACATACATACTGAAGTCATTTACAGCAAAATGGCTATTGTTGGCTGCAACTCCTTAGTGATTATATGAAACATGATTGTTAGTGACAAATCTCACCAGAAATGGTTGCTTATTTTATTATGAACAATTTGTATCAGCAAATCATGTTGAATGCAGTGCTCAGTCGGGATGGGCACTTCAAAAGCAGCCCAAGCTTTCTCGTTGTTGTATTTTTTCTTTCTTTATACAGTAATCCTTCAATTATCTGGATTAATAGAGCCAAGGGTCCATCAGATAATGGCGAAATCGGAATAATGGCAAGTAAAAAATCTAGGGGTGTTTAAGGGCAACTTTGTACCCTTCCTCACCAAACCTTGTCAGTGCCACATAAATAACTATAAACACTCAGTATGCTTATAAACAACAACCATCACACTTTAAACTGAAAACTTTATGCAAAAGGCAAGTAACTACCTTTTTTTCTTATATTTGTAACAAAATATATTGCATAAATAGACTTTGAGAAAAACTCCAACCCCTTCTTTTCTTCTCCCTAGTAAAGGATAGTTTAGTAGGCAGGTAGCCTACTTGTGTTTACCCACAGCCTACCTTGGTTTTGTGACCTACAATGTATTTTTATACAGCAAATGCCTCATCAGTTGTTACCATACTGTATTACTATATATGAGATAAAATGTGTAGGCTATGCGTGAACCTTAGACTTAACCTAACCTAGATGTTACACTCATAGTCTCCATTTGCAAGTCAAATAGGCTATTACAACTGTATTTAAGATAAAGGTAATGGTAATGAAACTGTTATTTTACCTACAGAATCTATTTATGCTGTATATCATATCGATATGTTATCATCGTGTTATGTATGAAAAAAACTGATCATCCTGCCATTTGTAATGTTTACGTTCTAAGATTGAGCCTAGTACTGTACTATCGAAGGAAGTAGGAAAATAATTTTTTAGTTGCTAAAAGAAATGAATGTATTAATGGAATTATTATTTTTATTTTTGTTCATAAATGTAAAATAGGTATACAAAGGTAAACTAACATACTTTATGTTAAATTAAAATCTCTCAAAATTGCAAAACAGCTGTTTCCCAGTTCATTTGTTTACTGATGTAAACATACCTCAGTTCTCCCCACCTCTCTCTCTCTCTCAGTACTGTACGTACCCTTTAATGAAATATGAATTGCTGTTCATAAACATAAAAAACGAAACTAAAACTCCAGGAAGTTCTTGCATACTTATGTATGTGTTACCCTTTTTTTCTTTATCTGCTTAGCATGATTTACAGTAGCATTTTTATTACAAGTTTAATTGACTCTAAGAGTGATTATCAAACATATCATAACAGTACACAAGAAGATATTTTATCACTGTTGATATTTCATCTTTAATAACATTAAAATATTTAAAATGCGAATTTCGTATTTAGGCAGGACAAAACCAAACAGGCTGTAGCAAGTTCAACGACGGCATGGAGTGAGTGTGTACATACATACATATCCTAAGCACACAATTGTGTTATCCTTTGGTTTGTAAAAAAAAAAAAAAAAGACAGAGAGAGAGAGAGAGAGAATACAGTAAAAATATATACAAGAATACTGTAGCTTAAAATATAAAACAAAATAGTGTAAGTGTGTGTGTGTGTGTGTTACTGTATTAGGCTTTAATAAACATAGCTCAGTTTTCTCTCTCTCTCTACTGTATCAGCACTGTACATATACTGTAATGAAATATCAATTAATGTGCCATAAACATAAAGAAAAACAAAACTGAACAAACTCCACAAAGTTCACATGCCATCGAATGAGTGCATGCTTACATAGGTATGTGTCGTCATATTTTTAGTTTTGCCTGATTTACTGTACCGTATTTCATTACGGGTGTAGTTGACTGTAATTATGAGTATCAAACATACTATAACAGTAAACAAAGAAATATTTCATCACTTGATGTTTCATCTCTAATCACCGTAAAATTATTTAAAATCCAAATTTCATACGTAGGCAACACATAACCAAACAGGCTGTGGCAAGTTTACTCATGCCATGGAATTAGTGCATACGTACATACTGTATGTATTGGCATTTTTCTTTTTTTGCTTTGCTTGATTTACTGTACCACATTTCATTACAATTTTAGTTGATTCTCGGTATGATTATCACAAATATCATCTCAGCTGATCTCTCTCTCTCTCTCTCTCTCTCTCTCTCTCTCTCTCTCTCTCTCTCTCTCTCTCTCTCTCTCTCTCTCTCTCTCTCTCTCTCTCTCTCTCTCAAGGTAAAAATGAAACAAATAAAGAAAAGAACAAAGATCATGTGATGAAGGCAAAAAGCAAGCCAACAACACATTATGAAAAGTCAGCACCACGACATGAGCCATCAGCACCTAGATATAGCACAAGGAACAAGCAATGTATCTATGATGCAAGGGGATGGTGCAGATATGGAGAGATAAGTGCAGGTTTATGCACAAAGTGAATAAATATGAAGCTGGAAGAACAAATATAATGGAAAAGTTGGATTTTTAATGTATAAATTTCTGGAAATGAAAAAAAGATCAACATATCAGAACAGGAAAGAGACATGGGAAAATCCTTATTATTACCCATATTAGATAATGGAGATAATATGCAAACCATCATAGTGATGAACAGCTACAGGGGTCTAGTTTTGAGTAACTCAAAAAGAAAGGTAGAGTTCTTAGAAGAACTAACCCAAAATGAAAAAATAGAAATATTGAATATAAGTGAAACCTGGTATTCCCAAGAGACTGGTAATGATGACCAGATAAAGGGTTTCCAAACTTATAGATCAGATAGAAAAATAGAAATCAAGGGGGAACCGCGATATATGGGAGAGATGCCAATCAAGGAAAAATCTGTGAGAAATATAGTAACACAGAATGTGAATTAATAAGCGGTAGAATTTGAATCTGAAAAATTAGTGAACATTGTAATATATAGACCCCCTAATACTAAAGAGTTTGACATAATAATTGAAAAATTGGATGAAATATGTAGAAATCACAAGGACTGGACTATACTCCTAACCGAGACTTTAACTTTCCTTTTGTAGAATGGAAAGAACGAATAGGAGACTGTGGTTGTATTTATACATATAAAAAGAGAGCAATAGTAGTGCAGAAGATAAGAGGCAATTTGAAAAGCTATTAGATATGCTACTAGAACATAACATTCAGCAAATAAATCACCTACCAACAAGAAAGGATAATATTTTAGACCTAGTATTTGTGAATGAGGTGAACTATGTTAAAGAAATAATAGTATATATAACACGAGTATTTCGGACCATAATGTCATAGAACTAACAGTCCGTTCCAGAACATACAAAACAAAGAAAAGCAAGAGACGAAAAATGGGAAGGATATGGAAAATACAATTTCTATAGTAAGAATATAAATTGGTCAAAAATAAATGAAGAATTAAACAAAGAATGGAAAACATATTTGTAAGTGATGATATACAGGTAAATACCGATATATTATTTTATATAAAATATTAGAGGAAATAGTGGAAAAATATATACCAAGAAAAAAAGTAAGCATCAGTCACGAATTCCAAGAGACAGAAGGATCTTGTTCCAGAAAATTAGAAAGTGGAAAAAGCTCTTGCAAAAGAAAAGAATGCATGGAAAGTGATGGAACTAAAAAGTAAGATAGAAAATGCAGAACAAAAGGTTATACAATCAAAAGAAAAATGAAAAATGGAACCTAGAAGAAAATGACACTACAAAATATCAAGCAAAACCCTAAAATTTTTTTATTCATATGCAGAAAAGATGAATAAAATAAGAGTAGAAATAGGCCCTCTAAGAATTGAAGGGCGATTAACGAATGAAAAAGGAAATATGTAACATATTAGCAGAAAGATATAAGAGTGAATTTACACCTAGAATTGACAATGAAGATAATGATACAGAAATAAGAGATGAAAATACTGAATACTTATCAGATATAGATATTACAGAAGCCGATATTGTGCAGGCTATTAATGAAATTAAAAATGGATCAGCAGCAGGACCAGATGGAGTACCTGCCATATTGTTAAAGAAAGTGGTTCATTCAATGTCGCAAAGCCGCTAGCAATATTATTAAGACAAAGTATAGATACAGGCAAGATTTATGAGCATAAATTAGCATATATTACTCCTACTTTCAAAAGTGGTTCAAGACTAGAGGCAAAGTAATTATAGGCCTGTGAGTCTGACATCTCATATTATGAAAGTATAGTAAAGGGTAATGAAAAAAAATAAATGAAACATTTAATGAAAAATAGATTGTTCAATATAGGACAACATGGTTTTGTACCCGGAAAAAGTACACAAACCCAACTGTTAGTCCACCATGAAAGCATATATAAAAATATGATAAATGAAAAAGATACAGATGTGGTTTACCTAGACTTTGCAAAAGCTTTTGACAAGGTAGATCATAATATATTAGCGAAAAAATTAGAAAACATAACATTGTTGACAAAGTAGGAAGATGGATAAAAGAATTTTTGCAAAATAGAAAACAGATAGTGATTGCAAACGATGAGAAATCGGATGAAGCTACGGTAATATCCGTGTACCACAGGGTACGGTGTTAGCTGCATTGCTGTTTGTGATTATGATTGCAGACATAGACAGTAATGTTAAGGACTCAGTAGTAAGAAGTTTCGCAGATGACACAAGAATAAGTAGAGAAATTGCTTGTGATGAAGATAGGAACTCGCTACAAAGAGACCTAAACAAAATATATAAATGGGCAGAGATAAATAGGATGGTATTTAACTCTGATAAATTTGAATCAATGAACTATGGTGATAAAGTACGGATGCTATATGCATATAAAGGACCTAATAATGAGACAATCACAAACAAGGAAGCAGTTAAAGACCTTAGTGTGATGTTGAATAGGAATATGTTATGCAATGATCAAATAGCAATTCTATTGGCAAAATCCAAAGCAAAAATGGGAATGTTGTTCGGCACTTCAAAACAAGAAAAGCTGAACACATGATTATGCTTTATAAAACGCGTCGTCGTAGTCCACTTGAATATTGCAATATAATATGGTACCCACACTACCAAAAGGATATTGCAAATAAAATAGAGAGTGTACAAAGGTCATTTACAGCTAGAATAGAAGAAGTTAAGGACCTTGACTACTGGGAAAGACTACAATTCTTAAATTTATATAGTCTTGAAAGGAGAAGAGAACGCTACATGGTAATTCAAGCATGGAAACAGATAGAAGGAATTACCAAACATCATGGAACTAAAATTATCAAAAGAGCAAGCAGAGGTAGATTAATAGTGCCAAAAACTATACCAGGAAAATTAAGGAAAGCACACAGGACATTAATCCACCACGCACCAGCATCGATAATGCAGCGTCTATTCAATGCGCTACCAGCTCATCTGAGGAACATAACAGGAGTGAGCGAGATGTGTTTAAGAATAAGCTCGAACAAATATCTAAGATGCATCCCAGACCATCCAAGACTGGAAGATGCAAAATATACCGGAAGATGCGTTAGCAACTCTCTGGTAGACATCAAAGGTGCCTCACACTGAGGGACCTGGGGCAACCCGAACGAATTGTAAGGTCTGTAAGGTAAGGTCTGTAAGGTCTCTCTCTCTCTCTCTCTCTCTCTCTCTCTCTCTCTCTCTCTCTCTCTCTCTCTCTCTCTCTCTCTCTCTCTCTCTCTCTCTTGTACCCTGTACTTATGATTGTGTTTATATTTTGGTTTGAAAGAATAAAAAATGAGAAAATACAGTGAAAATATAAATGAGAATACTGTAGTATAAAATATAAAAAGTGGAGTGTGTGTGTGTTACTGTGAACACTTAGATTCTCTCTCTCTCTCTCTCTCTCTCTCTCTCTCTCTCTCTCTCTCTCTCTCTCTCCATCTCTCTCTCTCTCTCTCTCTCTCTCTCTCTCTCTGTATTTCAGTACTGTACATATCCTTTAATAAAATGTGAATTACTATATTATAAACATAAAATCACGAACCAAACAAACTCTTATCAAGTCAGGTACAGTATACCAATCCCTCTTCACCCATCCAACACTGCACCCCCAGCCCCTCCCAACCATAGAACTGCTCCCAGCTCCACCCATCTTCCAAAACAACACCTCTGAGCCTTCCTTTACCCAGCCTTACTGCTCCTCCTCTCCAATGGCACCAAGCCATTTGACCCCCCCCCACCCCAATCCCCCATCATGGAAACTTATTGAGATCTCCCCTACCCCCAAAACCCTTTCCTGGTCAGTCTGAATATAGGTTGTATTACCAACATTTTCTTGAGGCCGCACAGCATTGCCAACCATCGGAGGGCAGTTTTTTCAATTTTTAAAAAATTTATATATATAATCTTTGGGGCCTTGATCCCTGGCCAGGTGTCGGATAATGGCGATAATTGGAGGATTACTTTAATATTACTGTTGGTGATTATTAATTGTGACATTTCTGTCAGTTATTGAGAAAGAATTAGAGGAATTAAAAGCTTATTGAATATATAGGTGAGGTTCTTTATTATTTCATTAGTTTTACCAGTATCTCCAATCTCACGTGAGAAAACGCTACCATCAATTCTGCCTGAACAAAATATTTGTTAGAAGTTCAGCCAATTCCCCAAAGTCACAGCTTCTCATCCATGACTTGTCTGTGTAAAAACTTGTTTAATTACAACATTTAATTTAGAAAATCAATATTTTTTATAAAAAAAACCCATAACTAATATTAGCCTGCATTTCTGATGATCCAAAGCCCCAGACACTTCAATTTTCTGTTTAACAGAAAGAAGTGATGGCAGTCCTGCATGTTACTATGGATCCTTGGGTCCCAAACGGATAATTGCCCCACTTTATGTAGTCTGGAATGTTAGCTGTAATAACTGGGCAAGGTCAAACTCATTTCTCTGCTATTCAGTGTCTTAATGTCACTGATATTAATGGGGATTCATCTTATGAGCATTAATATGTTTCAATGTGTAGAAAGCTGAAATTGTTAATGAATTTATTATTATTGTATGTTTTGTTACAGGGCAATGGAATTAGGACGGGAATGTTTGAAACTTTGGGGCTATGAAAGAGTTGATGAAATTATATGGGTGAAAACTAATCAGCTTCAGAGAATTATTCGTACAGGAAGAACAGGTCATTGGCTTAACCATGGAAAGGAACACTGCTTAGTAAGTATACAGTTTTTGAATACCAAAATTAATTTTTTAAGCAAACTCATCACTTTATAACAGTCTTGAGTCAAGTGTTGTTGGAATTAATACTAGTGAGAGACATTAGTCAGGGGGAAGACCTTGAACATTTTCATAAATCAGACAAAATTTGCACTGATCAAAAGTCATAATTGGACCTGAAAAGAAAATAATACACCCCAGAGGTCCACACTAAAGCTTCTCAGGGGAGCTAACATTACTGTATTATTACAAAATAAACAATTTGACCAGCAGTAATGATATGCCATAGGTAATTTATCAAAGGACTTACAAGTTAGAGCTTTCAAGTAGATCTTACACAATTATTAGGATATTTCCAAGAGGCGCAATGTTTACTTCAATATTGACTTTTAAAAGGCAAGTGAGACAGATACAGCCTAACTCTCATGACCCTGTATACAGGTTTATGATTTTATCCATAATTCTAAATCCCAAAATATTTTTTGGAAGAAATTAACCATTTGCAAAAGTCAAACAGTATAATCATATTTATAATAACAATGATTTAAATAAAAGTAGTTTTGCTTCCTGTGTCCAATTACATTATGTTGCATATGTTTTGTCATTATTGTGTTACAGAATGTAAACCTTGTGATCGTATGCCATGTGCATTTGATATTGTTTACGGTCTCAAAATCTTGGCTAGTTGGTTACCAACAACATCTTCATTGCCATTAGTTGCTAGAAGAAACATAATTTGGAGATACTTTTCCTTGTAAATGAACAAAGTTGGGTTTAAAGTGTGCAGTTTACTTGATTGTAAAAGCAGTAAGTATGAACAAAGCAATCATGCGCCATTTGCATTCTGGTTCTGTTTATATTCTTAAAACCATCAACTGATGGCATTTACCGTCATCATCACTGTTATTAATATTAATTGCTGAATGAAACTAAACTTAAAAGATTAATTTCTTTCATAAATTATCAGAGCTGGGTTTGAAAATGCAACCACTCTATTTATAAATGCAGTAAATCAAATAAGTACGTGTGATTTTGCCAGTTTCTGACATTACTTTTTCCCCCAAAATATTTTGCAGTTTGGTGGTACAGTATTCATTTCTTCAGCCACAGCTATAACCTGTCACTTAACCCTTAAATGCTGACTGGACGTATCGTACATCAACTAAAATTGTCTGTCGGGTGCCGAATGGACGCACCGTACGTCGACTACAAAAAATTTCAACCTTTCGTTTCACTTTGACTCTACCAAAATGGTCGAAAAATGCAATTGTAAGCTAAAACTCTTACATTCTAGTAATATTCAATCATTTACCTTCATTTTGCAACCAATTGGAAGTCTCTAGCATAATATTTCGATTTATGGTGAATTTTTGAAAAAAACTTTTTCCTTATGTCCGCGCGGTAACTCGGCCGAAAATCTCAGAAATTCTTTCATCACTTTGTCGTAATGTTTGCACTGTTTTTCTAATAGCTGTTACATAAAGTTTTATATATGAAAATGTGTGCAATTTCATGTAGAATACAACAAAAAATAACTCATGGTTGTAGCTTTTATCAGTTTTGAAATATTTCCATATAAATCACGATAAATAGAAAAAAATTCGACCTTCGGTCAACTTTAACTCAACCGAAATGGTCGAAAACTACAATTGTAAGCTAAAACACTTACAGTCTAGTAATATTCAATCAATTACCTTCATTTTGCAACAAACGGGAAGTCGTCTCTAGCACAATATTTTGATTTATGGTGAATTTTTGAAAAAAAAAACTTTTTTTTACGTCCACGCATTACGAATTCATGCATTATTTTGTGATAATATTTTCTCTGTGTTGCTTTGATCGTTTTACAATTTGTTATATACCAAAATCATCGCAATTTAGTGTACAATACAAAAAAAAAAAATAACTCATTAGCTTTAACCGTTTTGCTCACAGCGCGATTTGTATACAATTATATATGAAATTTTTTTTTTGCGCTGTCATATATTTCAATATTTATATATGATAATGATATTTTTTTCATTTCTGATAGTTGCATACTAAACTTCAGGCAATGACAAAAAAAGGAGCCGAAAATGAACTCTTAATCTTGAAAACAAAGTGTGCTGTGATTTTTTGAAAAAAAAAATTTTTCCGCTTCAGCGCTAACTCCCGAACGCCGCTGGCATACGGCAGACACTTTTGTAAATAGAGGCTCGGCGTTTAAGGGTTAAATGTAGTGGCATACTTTCTTAAAATATTCTCCATTGCATGAAGGACGAATAAAAATATATTTTATTTTTATTTATGGAATTACATTGAAAATAAGCAAGGTTCAACAAACTAACAACTATAATGCAACTATTAGTAAATGTGTGTTAGTTACGGTACCTAACATTGGCAAACAGCTGTTTCTCGATTCGGTTGTTTATGTCACTACTTGCTGTTGTTTATTCCAGTGTCTTGCATTCAGTAGCTAGTGGCTGTTGATTGTTAGAAATAGCAATGAATTCTTCCACAAGCCACAAGTTTGCTAAGCCTGGTTGAATGTATGATGATGTGCACTTAACCTACTGTTTAAAAGCTAACTTACATAGAAAGCCAAACCTAATATAATCTACCAAATAAGAAACCTGCATGTTAAGCATATCCTCATGTAATCTATCGAAAATGGATCACTCACTATACATGATATTATATGTGATGAAATCAAATCATATTTTGGGACAAAATTTTAAGAATCGCTTGATACACAAGATCAGATGATACATGAGTACAGTATATATGCAAATTACAATATGGTTTTTTTTGATGCTGTGTATTTTTTAGTTTTATAGAATGTTATTGTTGGAAATGAAATGTGCATGTGTGTTTTAGGAGCAATCTTCAGTTCTGAAATCCAAAATATCCAAAAACCAATACACTCTTGCCCCAAGGGTTTCGGTTAGGGATTGTGAACCTGTAGTGCCATATAATTAAAGTTTGTGCACACTGGTGGCTAAAACCAATCCTCCTTCCCCCATTTGATGGTAAAGCCTTACAGCTTTCACTGGACATAAAAAGATCTTAAGTTGTATGGCCAATAAGTGAACAACAAAAGATGGAGCAGGTGGGTCAAATGAAAGTGCTTACTGGGGATTGGCCATGAAACCAGACATTTATAAAAGGCCATTAGTCAGCCTTCATGCAAAAGTTAATGTTACCAAACCCTAAGGCTTCCACAAACAGACCTGAAAATGCTTTAAAACAATGGACATATACCATAAAGGAGGTCTGAAGCCTTGGGGAAGGGCTTTCCTCAAAAGTCTGGCACATTGATCATAGCTCATTTGAGGGACCTAAGTCTAGGTCCTTGGTCTTGAAAACATGTGATGGAGCAGACCTTTGATTTCTGAAACTTAAAAGACTCCTTTAATTATAAAAACTTCAAGGAAGGAATCTGCTACCTGGGGAACAGTGAAATAAGGTGAATCAATTTGTCTCCGAATTGGAAATGGTTTGCTACTTGGATTGGTACAGTTGGGCTGTAGACTTGTTGGCAGGGTTGGCAATGACATTGGCAGCATGGCTTGACAAACATATCTTGATAGGGCCCTGGTTGATAATCTCCAAGCATCTAGGTGAAACACTGCCTTTTAGGTGCTGAAATAACACCTGAGGATTTTAAGGATGTATGACTGGTTTACCGTCTCCAAAGCTTTACTATAACACCAGTTGTTGGAGAATCAGTACAAGTTCTCATAAGCTTAAGAAAATTGGGCACAAATTGATGCTGCTGCATAGTGAGTGCTAGAAGGAGAAGCATTAAACTGAGAGAGTTCAGTTGCTTCTGCTAAAGAAGTAGTAAAGACTGTCCCAGTGAGATCACACATGCTTAAGAGGCTTCCTTTACACATGTTGGAGAGTTGGGTAGTTACTTCAATAGCTAAATGTGGAAGTGGTAGCTTGAGAAAGTGTATCATTTTGACTGGATGGTTTGGTTAAACTACTTCAATAATAATAAAATAGAAGCCCTTTCCCTGCCAATACTGCTAAACTTCTATAACCCCATATTGTGTAGTTTTTGAGTGTATCAGGGCAAAACTTTCAAAGGCTAATGCAGGAAGTAATCATCTGTTCCCTAGTTTGAGCTTGGCTTTCTTAAGGGCCAGATGGCCTGTATTATACTCTTTTTTTAGTTTCCAGTATTTCAAAGATAATCCTAGATTCTGGTTGTTCAGTTTGTACAGTCAAGTACAAAAGTGTCGATACTCTCAGTCTAGATTTTTGGACAAATTGTTAACCTAGAAAGCAACATCTGGCAACTACAGAAGTCTCGATACTCTCAGTCTAGATTTTTGGACAAATTGTTAACCTAGAAAGCAACATCTGGCAACTAGAGCATGGGGAGGGTGCCGCAGGCAGCAGAGTTGCTGTGAAGTGACAGATTTAAAGGGACACGTTATCTTTCAAATTATCATTGTGGTTTACTTGTACATTTTGGGCTTTGATATGTTTTTACTTGAGAAAAAGTTAAAAGGTAAAAACTAAAATAACAAAAAAGAAAGCTTTTGCTTTATCAGTTATGTATGGTTTGAATTTTCAAGCTCTCATTAAGAATTAAATCTCATTACTAGGTCTGTTGGTCGGAAACATCTGTTTGTATTAAGTTGTTCATTGTTAGACTTCATGCCTAATTATTTTGCATATAATAAGTATTGTTGCAAGTCTGTTGTTATTTAACTGAATCATAAAGGAAAAATTGAACAAAAACACAATAATTCACTTGAAAATTTTATTGAAATATGAAACGTGAAATGTTCTAAGAAACTAAAAAATTATATTACATGCAGTCCTGGTTTACGACGGGGGTTCTGTTCCTACGCCGTGTCATAAGCCGAAAATCGTTGTAAACCGAAAAATTGTCGAAAATCATCAAAAATCCTAAAAAAACTTACTTTCTGAGCTCGTCCCTATGTCAGCTGGTGAAATTCCTATTAACCTTTAAATGCCTGTTGAACGTGGCAAACATCGACTAAAATTGTCTGTTGAATGCCGAGTGGACGTAGCAAACGTCGACTACAAAAAATTTCAACCTTCGGTCAACTTTGACTCGACGAAATGGTCGAAAAAACGCAATTAATAAGCTAAAACTCTTACATTCTAGTAATATTCAATCATGTACCTTCATTTTGCAACAAATTGGAAGTCTCTAACTGTATTTCGATTTATGGTTAATTTTTGAAAAAACTTTTTCTTACGCCAGCGCGGTAACTCGGCGAAAAAAATTTCAGAAATTCTTTATCATTTTGTCGTAATTTTTGCACTGTTCTATATTAGCTGTTACAAAGTTTTATATATGAAAATGTGTGCAATTTCATGTACAATACAACAGAAAATAACTCATGGTTGTAGCTTTTATCAGTTTTGAAATATTTTCATATAAATCACGGTAACTGCCAAAATTTCAACCTTCTGTCAACTTTACTTCGACCGAAATGGTAAAAAAAAACGCAATTGTAAGCTAAAACTCTTACATTCTAGTAATATTCAATCATGTACCTTCATTTTGCAACAAATTGGAAGTCTCTAGCACAATATTTCGATTTATGGTTAATTTTTGGAAAAAACCTTTTTCTTACGCCCACATGATAACTCGGCCGAAAATTTCAGAAATTCTTTCAAATCACGCTGTCGTAATGTTTGCACTGTTTTATATTAGTCGTTACACAAAAGTTTTATATATGGAAATGTGCGCAATTTCATGTAGAATACAACAGAAAATAACTCATGGTTGTAGCTTTTATCAGTTTTGAAATATTTTCATATAAATCACGATAACTGCCAAAATTTCAAGCTGGTCAACTTTAACTTCGACCGAAATGGTAAAAAACGCAATTATAAGCTAAAACTCTTACATTCTAGTAATATTCAATCATGTACCTTCATTTTGCAACAAACTGGAAGTCTCGAGCACAATATTTCGATTTATGGTGAATTTCTGAAAAAATTTTTTCCTTCACGATCTGCTCGCGGTAACTCGGCCGAACATCTCAGAAATTCTTTCATCATGTTGTCGTAATGTTTGCATCGTTTTACATTAGTCGTTACATAAACTTTTATATATGAAAATGTGTGCAATTTCATGTAGAATACAACAGAAAATAGCTCATGGTTGTAGCTTTTATCGGTTTGAAATATTTTCACATAAATCACGATAACTGCAAAATTTCAACCTTCAGTCAACTTTAACTCAACCGAAATGGTAAAAAACGCAATTGTAAGCTAAAACCCTTACATTCTTGTAATATTCAGTCGTTTACCTTCATTTTGCAATAAATTGGAAGTCTCTAGCACAATATTTCGATTTATGGTGAATTTTAAAAACATTTTCCTTACGTCTACTTGCGCGTAACTCGCCGAACATCTTAGAAATTCTTTTTCGTCTCGTTGTCGTAATATTTGCACCGTTTTATATTAGTCGTTACATAAAGTTTTATATATGAAAATGTGCGCAATTGCATTTACAATACAACAAAAATAACTCATGGTTGTAGCTTTTCTCAGTTTTGAAATATTTTCATATGAATCACGATAAATAGAAAAATTAAACTTTTCGGTCAACTTTAACTGGACCGAAATGGTCGAAAACTGCAATTGTAAGCTAAAACATTTACAGTCTAGTAATATTCAATCAATTAGCTTCATTTTTCAACAAACAGGAAGTCTCTAGCACAATATTTCGATTTATGGTGAATTTTTGAAAAAAATAATTTTTTACATCCGCACGTTACGAATTCATGCATCATTTTGTGATAATATTTTCTCTGTGTTGCTTTGATCGTTTTAAAATTTGTTATATACCAAAATCATCGCAATTTAGTGTACAATACAACTAAAAGAAATTAAGTCATTAGCTTTAACCGTTTTGCTTACAGCGCGATTTGTATACAATTATATACAATTTTTTTTTTTTTGCTGTCATATATTCCAATATTTATATATGATAATGATATTTTTTTCATTTCTGATGGTTGCATACTAACCTTCAGGCAATGACAAAAAAATTAGCCAAAAATGAACTCTTAATCTTAAAAACTAAGCGTGCTGTGATTTTTTGAAAAAACTTTTTCCGCTTTGGCTAACTCACGAATGAATGCCGCATACGGGAGACGTTTTTGTAAATAGGGCTTGGCGTTAAAGGGTTAAGCACGAATTTCTAGGTATAGATATTGCTAAATATACCAGAGAAAAAGCTATCAGGAAATGCTGGGTTACTACCCCAGATCGAACATCTATTATGAAATAGACGTCGGTATAGATAAGGGTGAGTGATTGTTGTCACTGCCACAGGACTGCACTCTGTAGACATCCCAATGACAAAACCCTGGAACGTGAGGAGCCGATCTAACGCCCGCACTCACCTGCCCGCCAACCGACGACCCCAGCGCCATCTGTACTCATTCCATACTAGCACGTTTTCCTTCCGGAAGATCTTTTTCTTGTGCTGGCTTTGCCCCAATTTTCCTTGAATTTCATCATGTCTTCAAGCAATTTCACCGTTATGAAGTTAAGTACCATCTTCTTGTGGGGTTTTAATTATCAGTGAGGCTTTTTATTGGCCCGTAAGTTAATATTTACAGGGTCATATTTGACGCTCCCGGCGTTCGCCACCTCCGCCATGATGACCTTGGAGGTACACCCTACAGCTTGTTTCTGCAGGGTTTCTCTCGGTTGTTTACAATTTTACTCATGTTTAGTAATTCCCCTTCAAGAAGTTCCTTTTGGAGGTGTTTATCTATTTCGGGGTTCCTGGTACCTGATTAGCGTCATTCCTCACGGAGGCTTCCTCCCCTTATCTTGGTTCTTACAGTTAATTCATAGCTGATACCAGGCTCTCGCGCGGATAGATTCCCTCTCAAGGTGGTGCTTTCTTTTGTCAGTTTCTCTGATTTGTAGTGTAATGGATGACATGGATAATTCGGTTTATTAGGTCGGGCTCGCCTGTCAGGTGCAGCCAGTTGGCTGCCTACCTCCTGCTCGCCTCGCTCGGTTTAGGCTATACGCTTAGCACAAGTTCTTATATTTTTGTATATTCGATCATATTCGTGTACTTATGTAGTTATTGGTTAACTTTAGCGGTACTTATCAGTAATTGATCCTAGCCTAGCCCTCTCGCTCCAATTGGTGGGTTAGGCTATTCAGGTTAGGCTTTGGCATTGTCTTAGCTCCCATCTCTCCCGACTGTGTCGCTTGAGCGGGGGAGGGAGGGGTAGGCTGGTCGAGGGAGTTCCTGTTTGTTGTTCCATCCGCCTTACTGCCCGTTTTCGGGTTCGCTAGGGCATCTGAAGCCCCCATCCCCTCCTCCCTTTAATGAGGGAGAGAAGGAAAAATAAACAGGATCTTCTTTATGCATTGCCCTTCTACCCTATGGGTCGGTTGTTGGTTGGACTACGTTGCAGGGAATTTCTCTCCTTCCACCCTCTTCCTCTCCTCTCTCTCCTCCTCCCTTTTACTGTCTGGGCTGTGCCTTCAGAGGAGGGTGAGAGTTTTGGCGCTATAGACTAGTGCTGTTGTCCTATCCTCCCTAGTACTTTTGGTGAGTGTCATGAGTCTCCCTGCGCGCAGGAAGTCGATACGTCTGTGTCGATGCCCCGTGGGGAGTTTTAGTCAGTGGATAGGGGTCCCCGTCCACTTGAACATAACTCTCGATTCCACCATTCTAAGTACTGCCTCCCTGACTTTGCCAGTGGTGTGTCATCTCCCGCGTGTGGGGCGTCGGTCTTCGATGCGATCACCCGTGGGGTCTAGTCGGTTCCCAGTTGAGAGTCACCCACCCTCCTGGCCTCCGTTCTGGTGTCAACCGCTTCGGCTAGTGTTTCGTTGGTTCGCTCTCCTTCCGGTCAGGCTGAACTTCGATCACCCTCAGGGTTCAAACATTTCCTAGCTGGTTCCGCTCCGCCGTCCCGGCCCTCCGTTGCCTTCTTACCTGTTACCACTCCGGTGGTTTTGGTTTTCAGTAGGTTGGCCTTAGTCACACCTAGTTCTCTAGCTGTATACTAACTGGAGGTAATGATTTACCCGCCCTCCCTGCTGTAACCAAGTGGCGGAGGCACGGGATCTCGGAGGGTCTCTTGCGCCGAGCACTGACCAGCAGTGTACTGCTATCCTATATTGTTAACCATTTACTTACTACCGGTCTCCGGCAGTAATTATACTTTAAGTTGATTTTACAATTAAGAATTGCATGATCCTAAGTTAAGGTCCCTACTCATTGAACTATCTCTGGAGTTTCTTGATTTAATCTGTGTCATGTTTTGCTCTGGTTTATCGTCCCGCCGAGCATTCCGGCGGTCCGTATAAATTAATGCTTGCTGCCGGACTCCGGCAGTAATTATACTTTAAGTTGATTTTATAATTAAGAGTTGCATGATCCTAGGTTGAGGTCCTGCTCCGTCGAACTATCTCCGCGCTCCTTAATTTAGTGTGTCATGTTTTGCTCTGATTTATCGTCCGCCAGAATGCTCCAAGGGTTCGGTATAAATTAATTAGCATGCTTCATTACCTGCTGTTGTTTAAGGCCCCTATCTCCGCCGGTTCTGCTCCGGCGCCTTAAATTAGTGTGTTCATATACCTTCTCCCACTTACAGACAGTGCGTTGTGAGGAGCCTGGGTGCACTGCTGTGCTGCACCAGCCCTATGGGCCGTTGTCTGCCGTTCTCATTCGGGCTGTGCAGTGCGGATCGACGATCTCATCGTATGGCACCCGGACGGTTGTGAGTTTGCTTCGCTCTATACGAGCGTGTCCAGGATGAGTCGGTAAGCCTATAGTCACTGCCTTTAGTTTACCTGGTTGCCTCAATTGTTTCAAGTACGTTATGTTCTTGATATATTGCTTATATATATCTCTTCACCGAGCTAGGTTATTAAGTCCTGCTCTCTTCCAGGTTGACCAAGCTTCCCAACGACGCCTTGGGTTCCCTTCGAGCCTGGGTGGCTGGTTATGGCAGGAACGTTCCATCGGGGAAGCCGTGCGTTCTAGATGAGAACATCCGAACCTGCTTTACCCGGCGCCGGATCTCAGCGGCTGTTCCACCTGAAGTCGCCGCTCCTGTCATCGAGCAGATCCGGTAGAAACCCAGCCTCCCAGGACAAAAATTTGTACGTGGAGGTGTCGGAGGAAGTGGTGGCCATAAACCTCGACCTGGAACCAATGAACACCAACAGGACCAGGAGGTAGGTAGGGAGGTAAGTGAGGCAGTGGGGCGGGCTCCTTTTTGATTCCCCTTCATCCACCGCTTCTTCTTTTCAGGGTTTTCAAAAATCTTCTTACTTGGAGGGCGGCGCAATCCGCTGTCCCCAAGTTGAAGAAGTCTTGGAAGGCGAAGGGCTATAAGTCCGGTGAAGCCACGGGATACTAGTCCGGTGGCTTCCAAATTCAAAACCACTCCTCTACTAAGGGAGCGAGTTCGAGGCAGCCAACCTGCCTTTTGACCGGAGGTTGCCGGTATACTTCTGCAGAAGTTTACCTCGGAGGTGGATGCTAAGCAACAAGCTTACGGAGAGGTTGCAGAGCCAGGAGAGTATGCTCTCCGGGTTCATGCGCTCGGTGGTTCTGGGTACATTACCCCATCCCGGATGCCTCCGCCCTCCTCCATTTGACAAGGGAAATCCCTGGCGTTTGGCCCTTCATGCTCCCGGCATGAAGATACCCTGACGATCGAGGGTCTAGGCACCGCGAGGCTTCAGGAGCTGGAATTCTTTCCTTCTGACCTGCTGCCCCCTACCAGGCTTGGCCAGGTTGGGAGGAAGCTTGGGTGCGGACGGATAAGGTCCCGAAGGAGACAGTGATCTTCCCAAGGGACCAGGCGCAGTGAGACCAATCAGGTGGGCGGCAGACTTCACCTGTTCAGGGACCAGTGGACCTTCAGTCCGTGCGCCCACAGTATAGTCTCAAGGTTTGGGGTGGAGTTGGATCAAGGCCCTCCCCTCTGATCAGATTTCATCAACCGTCTTCCAAAGCTCTGGGACTTTGCGGCGGAATTACTCAAAAGAGGGCCATAAAGAAAGTGAGACACCTGAAATTTCAAGGCAGGCTGTTTAGTGTTCCCAAGAAAGACTCCAGTCAACAAAGGGTAATCTTGGATCTGTCGCGTCTCAATCTTTACATACAATGCGACAAATTTACGCATGCTTACAATCGCGCTGCGGACTCTACTTCCTCGTGGAGCATCACCACCTCTATAGATCTTTCAGGCGCATATTATCACGTCCTGATTGGGCTGAACTGTCTCCTTCCTAGGTTTCAGACTGAAACAAGCCTACTCCTTCAGGGTCATGCCATTCGGGCTCAACACTTTTCCACGAAGCTGGCGGACACGGCAGTGCAGCAGTTATGGTCCCGGGGATATCGCTGGCGCATACCTGGGCGATTGGATAATTTGGGCATCAACGCCAGACCAACTACGGCCATGGTGATCGAGTTTCTGGAATCCCTAGGCTTTCAGATAAACAGGCGAAAGTCCCCCCTAACTCCAGGCTTGATTTCAGTGGCTGGGTATCCAATGGGATCTGGTCTCGGACAAGCTGTCTATTCCGCCAGCCAAGCGGAGAGAAATAGCCAAAGCCACCAGGCAATTCCTCAAAGGCAGGAAAGCCTCCCGCAAGAAAGAATCCTGGGTTCTCTTCAGTTAGCATCCGTAACAGACCGGCTCCTAAAAGCAAAACTGAAAGACATAAACAGAGTGTGGCGGAGACGGCCAATGTCAAGCTCAGGGACAAGGTATCTTTAATTCCTCCAGTGCTGAGGAAAAGACTCCGGCTGTGGTCCACAGTCAAAGGGTCTTTCAGTCAGTTCCCCTTCAATTCCCTTCCCCAGCTCTAATAATCCACACAGGCGGCCGTTAAGCGGCTGGGGAGGGCACTCACCAAAGAAAAGGTACAGGGTACATGGTCCACACTGTTCCGTCAATTCCACATAAACATTTTGGAGGCAATGGCAGTGTTTCTAACTCTGAAAAAACTTTGCCCCACCAGCAGATTCATATCAGGCTGGTGCTGGACAGCGCAGTAGTGGTGCATTGCATAAACAGAGGTTCCAAAGCGAGTCGGATAAACCAAGTGATGATAGCCATTTTCTCCCTGGCGGAGAAGCACGGCTGGCACCTATCAGCTACCCATCTAGCAGGAGTCCGAATGTCATTGCAGACTCCTGTCCAGGGCAACTCCGCTGGAGTCAGAATGGTCCCCTGGGCGTCTTCTTTCAGATGGATATGCCATCAGGTTCCGGGCCTTCAGGTGGACTTGTTTGCCCACGGAGAGCAATCACAAACTCCCTTGTTATGTTGCTCCCAACCTGGATCCTCGAGCTCACGCTCACGGATGCAATGTCAGTGGACTGGAACAAATGGCAGAAAATCTATCTATTCCGTAATAAACCTGCTGATGAAGGTGTTGCACAAGCTCAGGTCATTCAAAGGTCAAGTGGCCCTGGTAGCTCCCAACTGGCTGAAGAGCAATTGGTTCCCTCTTCTTCTGGAGCTCAAACTACGGTGTCATCAAATACCCAAGCCACAGCTGACTCAAGTAGTGCAAACACGGACTGTGTCAGCTTCCTCAAGAATTCTGAATGCCCTGGCTTTATGGACTTTATGAAATTCGCTCAGAGAGGTGCGGATATTGATCCGTTAATACTGTTTCTGGAATCAGATAAAAGAGATTCTACCCTCAGACAGTACGATTCAGCAGTTAAAAAGTTAGCATCTTTTTTTGAAGGAATCTGAAGCTCAAGTTATGACCACCAATTTGGCAATATCATTCTTTAGATCACTGTTTGAAAAAGGTCTGGCTCCGGCCACCATTACCACAGCGAAATCAGCTTTGAAAAAGGTGTTTTTGCATGGCTTTAAGATTGATTTAACAGATTCATATTTTTCATCCATTCCCAGAGCATGCGCTCGTTTGAGACCAGCGACCCGTCCACATACGGTTTCCTGGTTTCTTAATGATGTTCTAAAATTAGCCTCAGAAACTAATAACGATCAATGTTCTTATTTGAATCTGTTAAGGAAGACGTTGTTCCTAATTAGTCTAGCTTCAGGTGCCAGAATATCAGAACTGTCTGCTCTCTCTAGAGGTGCGAATCATGTGGATTTTCTCCCATCAGGAGAAGTTCTGCTTTCCCCAGATCAAAGGTTCTTAGCAAAAAATGAAGACCCTCAGGATAGGTGGTCCCCCTGGAAGGTTGTTCCTCTTCCACAAGACCTGTCTTTATGCCCAGTTGCTACCCTGAGGGCCTATTTATGGAGAACTTCTCAGTGTTTGTCTGGTCCTCTTTTTATCAGGGAAAAAGGAGGAACGCTTTCTTTAAAGGCTATTAGACAACAAATTCTATACTTCATTAAGCAAGCTAATCTGGATTCAGTCCCTAAGGTTCATGATATCCGAGCAGTGGCTACCTCCGCTAATTATTTTCATACTATGAATTTTGATGAGCTTAAGAAGTATACGGGCTGGAAATCTCCATCAGTGTTCAAACGCCACTATCTGAAATCACTAGAAGCTCTGAAGTTCCCTGCGGTGGCTGTAGGGAGCATTGTCCCTCCACCTTAAATTAACCTTTAATCCCTATCCTCTCCCCCCTGCCCGCCTGCCTCATTTACTTGCCCTGCCATTTTCTCCTGGACCAGACATGCTTCACAGCCTGGCTCCTCATATTATGATGTACAATTTTGCGGTGTTAGTTTTTAAGTTTGCGGCATGTTATGTTTACTGTAACTTAGTTTTAAGCGGAGAGTACCTTTATAAATTTTCTGTCGTTTATTTAGTTTTGGTACCTTCCCATTATAGTATTATTTATGTACATAGTTGTTTATCATGTCCTTTACTGTGATATTAATTGTATCCCTAGTTATAACTCAGTTTATCTGGCTATACCTTTGGTATTTAATCATGTTTTGAGGGATAATTAAAACTATTTTCAGTAATAGTGTTTTTATACATGTCCACCTAACTGTTCGCTCCTTTTAGACTTTCACCAAAGCTTAGTATGATTCTCTGTCATGATTTCACCGGCTGACACAGGGACGAGCTCAGAAAAGGATTTTGACAAAGGAAAAATCTATTTCTGAGGGAGGCCCTGTGTCACCCGGTGATCCTCCCAGGATCTAGGTTTCCCTTCCCGGTAGGCATACCAAGCTTGTGGGGGTGCTAGCCTGGAATGAGTACAGATGGCGCTGGGGTGCGTCGGGTTGGCGGGCAGGTGAGTGCGAGGCGTTAGATCGGCTCCTCACATTCGGGTTTTTGTCATTGGGATGTCTACAGAGTGCAGTCCTGTGGCAGTGACAACAATCACTCACCCTTATCTATACCAACGTCTATTTCATAATAGATGTTGAACTGGGGTAGTAACCCCCAGCATTTCCCTGATAACTTTTTCTCTGGTATATTTAGCAATATCTATACCTAGAAATTCGTGCTTAATAGGAATTTCACCGGGCGACACAGGGCCTCCCTCAGAAATAGATTTTCCTTTGACAAAATCCCTTTTTAATGCTTTTGGTGCATTGAAAATTATGTAAACTGCATTTTTATTTAGTTTTTCATCAAACAAACCTCCCAATTATTATTATTCTGCCATTTTGGAGCCATATTTCTTCTGTCGTATCGGCATCGTAACCCTGGAACATGCGTCGTAAACCAGGAAATAATTTCTGATGAATATATTTGAAAAGCGTCATAGCCTCGGAATGTTATAAGCTAGACCCTTCGTAAACCGGGGACTGCCTGTAATCAGTTCACTCCTGTAAGAACAAAATGGAAATATGGAGCATAAAAAAATAGTCTCTCTTTCTCACAGTTAACAACAGTTCATCAAATAATTTAATTTTCCTTCAGTGTCTTACACATTATGATAGTGAATAAAAAGTAATAGTAAATATATACAGTATTTCTTTGATGTAATATAAATTAATATTCTTTGGTATAACAGTAAATAAATTTCCTTTTTTTTTTTAAGATGACACTATACATTATCTGAATAATGAGTTAAGTTGTAGTCTATAACATAAATATATGTTATATGCTACAATTTAACTTATTATTCAGATAATGTATACAGTAGTGTCTAATATTTAGTATGACCTCCATCATTGTCAATCACAGCTCTTAGCCTATTTGTGATTGAATCTACTAGCTTTTGAAAATAATTATTCATCCCTCTTTTCGGTATTAATGATTCCCACACTGACAGGCAGTGTTTGATCAGCGCAGGTTTGGTTTTTATTGCCCCAGTATCCCATTCCTTTACCATTTGTCCCCAAAGATTTTCAGTAGGATTGAGGTCAGGAGATTTCGCAGGCCAGTCTATACATATGGCATTGTCCTGTTCAGCAAACAATTCACTGACCATTTTATAGTTATGAACAGAAGAGTTGTCCATTACAAGGTAGACTGGCAAATGATCTGGTAGTAGAAGTTTCCTCACCAATGGGATCAGGATTTCACCAAGAATTTCTACATATTATTGTCCGGTTAAACACTTGTCAATGGGAATCAGCTACCCTGGGCCACATGCAGCCGTCCTTGCCCATAATCCTGCTGAAATTCTTCTACTTCGCCGCAGCCGTTAAATATTTTCTTTATTGAACCTAGAAATTGAATACAAAAAAAATGTTATTGCAAGTAAACGAAAATATCAGCGCTGAATATCACCAACATTCATAAAATTCGGCAACAAGGAATTTACATTGATATTAACCTTTGTCTAAGCCCTATTTACAAAAAAACGTCTCCCGTATGCTGCAGCGTTCGTGAGTTAACAATGCAAAAAGTATTTTCAAAAATCACAGCACGCTTAGTTTTTAAGATTAAGAGTTCATTTTTGGCTCATTTTTTTGTCATTGCCTGAAGTTTAGTATGCAACCATCAGAAATGAAAAAATATCATCATATATAAATACTGTATTGGAATATATGAGTGAAAAAAAAAACTGCATATATAATTGTATACAAATCGCTGACTAAGCAAAACGGACTTAAAGCTAATGAGTTAATTTTTTAGTTGTATTGTACATTAAATTGCGATGATTTTGGTATATAACAAATTTTAAAACGATCAAAGCAACACAGAGAAAATATTATCACAAAATGATGCATGAATCCGTAACGCGCAGACGTAAAAAAATGTTTTGTTCAAAAATTCACCATAAATCGAAATATTGTGCTAGAGACTTCCCGTTTGTTGAAAAATTAAGCTAATTGATTAAATATTACTAAACTGTAAGTGTTTTAGCTTACAATTGAAGTTTTAAGTGCCATTTTCGAAGTTAAGATACAAAAGTCTAATTTTTTCTATTTATCGTGATTTATATGGAAATATTTCAAAACTGATAAAAGCTACAACCATGAGTTATTTTTTGTTGTATTGTACATGAAATTGCACAATTTCATATATAAAACTTTTATGTAACGACTAATATAAAGCGGTGCCTATTACGACAACGAGATGAAAGAATTTCTGAGATGTTGATGCCGAAAGTTACGCGAGGGCGTAAGGAAAATGTTTTTTTAAAATTCACCATAAATCTCAAATATTGTGCTAGAGACTTCCAATTTATTGCAAAATGAAGTTAAACGATTGAATATTACTAGAATGTAAGAGTTTTAGCTTACAATTGCGTTTTTTTACCATTTCGTCGAGTTAAAGTTGACCTGAAGGTTGAAATTTTGGCAGTCATCGTGATTTATGTGAAAATATTTCAAAACTGATAAAAGCTACAACCATGAGCTATTTTCTGTTGTATTCTACATGAAATTGCGCATTTTCATATATAAAAGTTTATGTAACGACTAATGTAAACGATGCAAACATTACGATAACATGACGAAAAGAATTTCTGAGATGTTCGCTTACCACAAACATAAGGAAAATTTTTTTTTTTTTTTTTTTTTTTCAGAAATTCACCATAAATTGAAATATTGTGCTACAGACTTCCAGTTTGTTGCATAATGAAGGTACATGATTGAATATTACTAGAATGTAAGAGTTTTAGCTTATAATTGCGTTTTTTGACCATTTCGTCGAAAAGTTGAGTCCTTGAAATTTTGGCAGTTATCGTGATTTATATGAAAATATTTCAAAACTGATAAAAGCTACAACCATGAGTTATTTTCTGTTGTATTCTACATGAAATTGCACTTTCCATATATAAAACTTTATGTAACGACTAATATAAAACAGTGCAAACATTACGACAACGTGACTGAAAGAATTTCTGGCGCAGACGTAAGGAAAAGTTTTTTCAAAAATTCACCATAAATCGAAATATTGTGCTAGAGACTTCCAATTGGTTGCAAAATGAAGGTAAATGATTGAATATTACTAGATCGTAAGCGTTTTAGCTTAAAATTGCGTTTTTTGACCATTTCGGTCGAGTCAAAGTTGACCGAAGGTTGAAATTTTGGCAGTTATCTTGGTTTATATGAAAATATTTCCAAACTGATAAAAGCTACAACCATGGGTTGTATTTTGCTGTATTGTACATGAAATTGTGCACATTTTCATATATAAAACTTTATGAAACGGCTAATATAGAACAGTGCAAAAATTACGACAAAATAATTCAAGAATTTATGAAATTTTTCGCTGAGTTACACACCCGTAAGAAAAAGTTTTTTCAAAATTAACCATAAATCGAAATATTGTGCTAGAGACTTCTAATTTGTTGCAAAATGAAGGTACATGATTGAATATTACTAGAATGTAAGAGTTTTAGCTTACAATTGCGTTTTTCGACCATTTCGGTCGAGTCAAAGGACCGAAGGTTGAAATTTTTTGTAGTCGACGTATGGTACATCTACTAATGATGAAACAGACAATTTTAGTCGACGTATGATACGTCCAATAGGCGTTTAAGGGTTAAGAATGTTTTCTAACCCTCGATAGGTAATTCATTGGAATTCCAATAGGCTTAAATTATTACCCTTGAAAGCAAAAAGAAACGTTATATTTTAACGAGCTTGCAGGTATTTAATCAGTGTAGTGAAGAAAGTTCATGTTACACATAGGCCTAAGCCTACATGAAAACTAGCAGTATTAATTACTTACCTTGTGTTATTAGGTCGCCAGCAGTGGAGTATACCATGATCATCGCTAGCAAAAGTCTTCTCATCTCATCATATAACGTTATCCCAGAATCCTGATTCAAACAGTAGATACTGAAGAACGAAAGCTATTCATTGCTGTTGGTGATTATGAGACAGAGGGTTTGACAGCCGGACTTCGATGATGAATTCCTTGGTTGTGCAATTGCCTTCTCACCATAACACTAGAGATTTGAAGACCTAGTTCTTTTTTCACTTTCACAGCAGTTGTTATAGGCTGTGAGGTGAATTTAGCAATGATCTGGTCATCCTGCTCTCGAGTAGTGCATTGGGGTCGTCCTTTTCTAGGCCGATTCTTGAGGTTCTCCCCTTCGTTGAAATGTTTGATCCACCTGAATACTGTTGTCCAACTTATACTTAATTTACGGCTAATTTCTATGGGGAGGATATTATTTCTATGCATTTCTATTATGACTCTTCATATAACTAATGAGGTTTCCTGAGCTTCGGCTCAAGAATTTTTTTGATGTTGCCCAAGATGCTCCAATATCCCAGCATCGGGTAAGCGTGAAATAGGCTAAACACTGAATGCCACTGTATGTCACCTGACAAGTTGCAGCACTGTTTACGCAGCTTTTCAGGGATGCCAACCTTTCGGAGCCAGGGAGGCGAATTTTCTCGTGGTTTTATTGTTTTGGGAGAGTGCATGTGGTTGTCAGCCCTCATTTTATTGTTCACCTTACAGAATGTTTCGTTTTATGTCGGTATAATATCGAAAATGGTGAAGTTTTTAGCAGTGAAGATTTTTTTTACATTTTATATTAGATATATTATTGATATATGTATTGTTTTACTCTTATAATTCAAAATAAGCTTTTAAAAAAATAAAAATTCTTTTCACTTGTGAACGATAACAAAAGCACTCGGTACCGTCACTAACAAACGTGACTGTACAATTAGCTTTTACTTTAGTGCTGCTTGTTTAGTTAATCAAGAGGCCATTGTTTTCACACATGGATAGGGGTTAGGGGAGCATTTCTTTGTACATTATTATTATTGAATTTTTAACTTTACACAGTATTATTATTGAATTTTTAACTTAGTTATTTTAGAGTAGTTGATGGGCAGTATAGTGACTACAGGGATGTAGACTCTGGTGTTCCTCTTGAGTTATAACAACACACACACACACACACACTCTGTGGTTTGGCTTTGAAAACAGGCTTGTTGCTGAAATCTAACAAAATTCAGAGTATGATTATTAGGAGGTCTAGGCTATAGTACTGCCGCATTGAGATCTTTCCATTGACAGTATTTCTTCAGGTACATGCAACTTAAAATTCTGTGTCATCCTCAATTGTAAATTCACTTTTTATAATACATATCAAGTCTTTTTCCTTTTCAGTTGCACAAATAAATTCAGGATATTTTACTGAGAAAGTCTTTCAAGATTTTTAGAGACTTGTCTATCCTACTAAAATTTTGTATTGCCGTGTTTTGAATATTAATCTCTAGCAGCTGCCCTGCATTATAAATTGTTTGGACAGAAATTTCCCTTCAAATTTGTTATCTGAGATTATAGTATCAACTTCTGGCACTTATGTTCAGTTACCTCAATGAGCATACTACAGTATTAAAATGTCATAATCCTGATCATCCCTTGTATTCAGTTTCCTTAACTCTGCCATCCACTGATTTGTAATAGATCTTTAGTTGTTCCAAGGCTTCCCTGTTCAGAGAGGTTCAGTAACACACAGTTGCCAAGAAGTTATGCCAGTGAATCTCACAGCATAGTTTCTTTTTTCTCCTTTACAGTTTATTCTGCATTTCAGTTTTTTTTTAGTTTGCTGCTTTCTGTATTGTAGCCTTTGGGCTCGTAGCATTTTGGGCTGATGCTTGACTAATAAAATGAACTTTGTTGCAGGGTTTTGCATAGATTAATTATATATTAAATTGATTCTTATAATGCAAGACATTTTTCCGACTCGTGTTTATACTATGTAATATATCAGTAGATTTTTTATTTTGTGGGTATTATAGCTAATGTTACTGCTACTTTTTGCATAGAGTAATTATAGATTAAATTTAATATTATCCAACAGGATATTTCATGAATTCCAATTGTTCATTACAGGTAGGGATGAAGGGCAATCCTAAAGTCAACAGAGGCTTAGATGGAGATGTTATTGTGGCGGAAGTACGAGCCACTAGTCATAAGCCTGATGAGATTTATGGTATTATTGAACGTCTTTCTCCGGGAACCCGGAAACTGGAATTGTTTGGCAGACCTCACAACGTACAACCTAACTGGTAAGAAGTTTTCTGGAGAGAGAAAAATTTGTAATAAGTTTTAGAACATATATTTACATGTATGAGTATACAGTATACTAATGTAAGATAAAACAAAATTAAAACATTTAAGTTCAAAGAATGTAGCAGAGTTCCTTTACTGCATAAGTAGCTGATCATGATAAATTAAAATCTAGAAGAATGAACTTTAGGATATGGATAAAAGTGCTAGAAAAGGAGAAGATAGACAGGAAAGTGAAAAAATTAAAACCAAATGTAAGAAACAGAAAGCAAATATCAGTAGGTAGATATAAAAGATAACTTTGGCTTAATACTAATACCTGGGTAATCCATCCCAAGGACCAGTATATTGAAGAATAGATGAATTTTTAGTTGTGTAACTTACAAGTTCAGTCGAAACAACTGGGAACTAGATTTTTTTAAGTTTACGACTTAATGATTGATGAAAAAAAAAATGCAAAAAAACTACAAAAAGAAAAGGTATGAATTAGAAGCTTTAAAAAAAATGAGTCATTCCATGTTATCTTTCCAGTGTCACAATGAACACATTATAAGAAAGGGAGGGAGGAGGGGAAATTGAAAGGACCACATTGTGCCCTTTTCCCCAGTCTTTGGGAGGTAAAGTGTTTGATTACCCATGGGTGACCTGTCTGCTGTTGGGCAGACTGGCACAGGTCTCACTGAGTACGCTCAGTACTCCCACCCCGGCATGCTTCATCTTGGATTTGACTGCTGCACCCAGATATTCCAAGGTGGTTTTACCAGAAACACACTAGGTTGAGCCAGCTTTTACTGGTGATTTACTGGGCAGTAGCTGGCATAAATAGCAGTATAAGCTACTCTACAGCAGTTTCCACTCCACAAAGCAAAATAAATTTATTTTCACTTTTATTCATATGCTACAGTTTAAAATATCTGTATATGGCCGACTTCAATTTGTAATTTTTGCTCTTCTGTAGTACAACTGTTCAGCTTCCAAGTGACACTAAAATCACTACTCTACCATGAACAGTACATGAACAGTAACTTTATAGACAGCAGTAAAGTGAAATATCTCTATGTGCCTTGCATGCCTGTAAAACATTCTTACATCTCATCTTTTATCTTCAGCTTTTTTACAAAATCAAGATAGTGCACTTTGTATTTTACTGTTTGTTTTTAGTTGTATTATACATTATGTATTTAACACGTACATACTAAACCATTTTTCTTTCTCTCATGTACACATTGCTAAGACTTGTAGCCAAAAGCTAGACTTAAGCCACAGAAAATCATCAAGAGTGCCTTTTTCTCTTTATGCATTAAGCACAGTTATACATCTCGTATTGGTTTTAACATAACCCCATCAATTTATAAATGCCATCAACAGTTTCCCTGCAGTTGTATGCACTGCATGATCAAGTTTTCCATTTAAACTTCACTGGTTTGTGTTCCTGTATTTTTGGCTAATGCATTGTAGTAAATTGTTTTCCTTTTAACTTTACTGGTTTGTGTTCCTGTATGTTTGGTTAATGTAGTTGAGCATATTGTTTTCCACTTAAACTTCACTAATTTGTGTTCCTGTATTCTTGGTTAATGTAGTCTTTGTATATTTTTATTATTATAATTTTTACCATGGTAAGGCTATTGTCAATTTGCTTTAGAGTCAGTGTAATAATCTGTGGAGAGACTTGTTTGTATTAGCACCAGCAACAATTCATACCTGGTCTGGCCATTTTGGTATCTTGATATTGTGAATTTTTTAAGTAATGGCAAAGTGAAGATGCACTGGTAGTTTATATTAAGTAAAGCCTCAACCTTGTATTGTGCAGGTAGGGGTCCAGTTTGCACACCTGAATTCATACGTGGTGCTTGTGAGGATTGACTTCAGAATAAGTTGCTTTTTAGCAGTAAGGAAACATTTAAATGTATTTGATGAAAGGGAGCGAATTTGCAATGTCAAAGTCTTTCACAGCCTCATTTAATGTTGACTTCATCAAAGCTGTCCCATCAAGAATGGAGAAATTGAAGAGCTGCATATTTGCAGCACTTAATACAAAATAGGAGCATTGGTTATACAAGCCTTTGGAGGATGTGCCTGAGGATTTAGCCCCCTTCTGTCTTCAAGGATTATATGACATCTGATATGTCATTCTGATGGGATGAAATCTTAGCAGTGGCTGATCAACTATCCCCGTGGAGACAGACAATGCTGAAGCAAAGAAATCTCTGAAAAGGCAGTAATTACCACTGCACCTTAAGTACCAGCAACCAGTTGTACAATGAACCCCCCGTATTCGCGGGGGATGCGTACCACACCCCACGAATAGCTAAAATCCGCGAATACTTAAAACCCCTCTAAAAACCACTTAGAACTGCCCATTTTGATAGTTTAAACACAAGAAAAACCCTGTAAAAATGCTTATAGCCAAGTATTTTAATAGTTTTATCACAAAAAGTGCATTTATTCATGAAAATTATATGAAAATACAGTAATTAGTGAATATTTCTCAGTGAAAAATACAGCGAATGGGTGAATTTTCTGCGAATAATGGCTAGTTATGTTCCACAGAGAAACCCATGAATGCGTGAGTCCGCGAATCATGAGAACGTGAAAACGGGGGGTTTACTGTAATGTGCTCCTACTCCAGTTCCTTTACAGTCTACTGGTAAGGAGCACAGTGTCAGCCCTACACGTCCACGCATGGGTTCTCATCTGTCTCCTCATTCTCATTCCTCCAGAGCTGATGATGTTCATCTTACCAGGTCAGTGGCTTACAATCGTTCAGTTACACCCTCACATCCGTACATCGCCCCATGTCCTTCCACAAGTTTTTGCGTGGTATGTCGGTCTCCCATTCTATCAAGAGGAATGCGACTCAAGATAGTTTCCCCTTGACATATGCAGGTGTTTATTCTCCAAGAAAGGTTTTAGGTCTGGAAAGGGCCTACACTTTAGTCTTAGCCAAGAATATTTTGGATTCTTCTGAGTTCATCAACAGATCAGGTAGGGACTCCCAGGGACAGGAGGTGGAAGACTTAGAGAACAAGGAGTTTTTACTACGTACGGAGAGGTGGTTGGGTTAATCTCTGAATATAACAATCTTTTGCAAGAGGACGTGACAGGTTCCTTAGATTTTCCCACAGGAATAGCTCTCTTTGGACCGAGGAAAGAATCTAAGGCTTCTATTGGGCTGCCTTGTTTTAAGCATGCAGATTATATCCTTAGTCATGTAAATTCTCTCAACTCTGGACGGGACAATTCCTTGCGTCCTAGCAGAACTTTCAAGCTTCTTCGTACTCCTCTCCCTCGGCATAGGCATTTCTACACTACACCTAATGCTGCACTTCTACCTCGACAGCTGGATGCAGATGTGGCTTGATTAGCTCCGGGAGTTTCCCTAGACCAGATTCGGGCGGAAGGTCCTTCCTTTACCTCTCAGGAAGCTGTCTCTTTGGAGTTGTCTGCCTCTTCTGCCTTCCAAGCAATTTCTTGGTTAGACTTGTGGTCGACAGCGGTGGCTAAGATTTCGTCCTCTGCTCTTGGTGATTCTGAAGATAATGATTCTTACTTTAGGCTTCTGCAGTCAGGCAGTAAAGTCATTTCGTATTTGGCTCATTTGACTGCAAATATTTGGGTGAATATTTTGCTCTAGAGAATGGACACCGCACTTGCCAAGGTATCAAGATTCATTAGTTAGGATTCTGTGTTAGCCCTGAGAAAGGGTGACATCCTCAACACTCGTATTTTCCCTAAGGATCAGTTGGACTTGGCTGTAGATAGACGGCGAGCCGATAATAATGATCGGTTGGTTCATCAAGCTGTGTCTAAGTCTGCTATGATTATGGCCATAGATAGACGGCGAACTGATAATAATGATCGGTTGGTTCATCAAGCCGTCTCTAAGTCTGCTATGATTATACGTTAGTTTTAGAAGGTTAATCATTATTATTTTATTTTTATTTTCTACATTAGTAAAATGGTATGGGCATTACAAAATGTTTAATTTTATAAGATGTTTTTATAGCAAAGCAATCTTTATGTTTAAAATTATCTGCTCTTGCTGTGACATCATAGGAAGTGACATCATAGGACAACAAGTGGCGGGAGGGAGTGAAAGGTAAACAAATGTAGGCGGAGTGTTGAAAAGAGTGTGGTGCAGTAGAGAGAGCTCTCTGTCCATTTTTAACCAACCACGCTCTGCTACCACTTAAAAGTTTTTCTAGCCTAACCCGTCCAAAAATGCTACAATTATACAATCCACCCACCTGTTCATGTTCTTATTTTATAATATAATCCAGCATACAACTACAAAAACCCCAAAACAAACTTTTTCTAACCCAAAAATTGTAACCTAACCATCAGAAGTTAAGTTAAATATATCTTAGTTTAACCAGACCACTGTAACAGCTCTCTTATTTATGGCTTTCTGCGATTAGATTTATTTTGTGGCTAAGAACCAATTGGTTACCTAGCAATGGGACCTTTAAGCTGTAGGTCCCGTTGTTAGGTAACCAATTGGTTCTTAGCCACGCAAAATATATCTAATCCTTCGGGCCAGCCCTAGGAGAGCTGTTACAGTGGTCTGGTTAAACTAAGATATACTTAACTTCTGATGGTTAGGTTGTTAATTTTGGGTTGTAAGCCTGTTTTGGGGTTTTTGTAGTTGTATGCTGGATTATATTATAAAATAAGAACGTGAACAGGTGGGTGGATTGCATAATTGTAACATTTTTGGACAGGTTAGGCTAGAAAAACTTTTAAGTGGTAGCAGAGCGTGGTTGGTTAAAAATGGACGGATCCGACGGTAAACTTTAGGAGATGAAATGGAGAAGAGACTGTCTGAGATTTAGTGGGACACAGGGCAATTATAAAGGATGGAGGGGACAAGTAGAAGATTGGCTTGTGGTGTGTGGAGGAGTGAAATATCCGGGGATAGAGTTAAAAATGAGCTTAACAGGAAAAGCTTTAGAAGTAGCAGAAGGAACAGATAGAGATGAACTTAAGGATATAGAGGGTTCAAATATAATCCTATCCAAACTAGATGAAGTGTATCTAAAAGATAACATTAATGGAAAATTACAGTAAAATGAAAAACTATTTTAAAATAGAAAGAGAATCTAGTGAAAAGGTGAAAGATTTTATAATTAGGTATGAAAAGGCAGAGTCAGAGTGTAGTAGAGTGATAGGGAAAAGCATGCTTGAAGGGGAAGCAAAAGGTTTTCATGTACTAGAACAAGTGAATCTCACAGAAAATGAAAAACAAATGGTATTAGCAGCTTGTGGTCAAGGAAAGTTGGAATATAAAACAGTGTCACAGATAATGAAAAGAATATTTCAGGGATTAGGGAATAAAGAGGAGGGGGAATGGTTGGGATCAGAAGGTTATGCTTATTTTGGGAAAGGTAGGGAAAATCAAAGATATCGGGGAAAGTGAATTGAGGTAGAGGTGGAAGAAATCCTAAAAATAGAGAAGGGAAAGTAACACTGTGTGCAATATGCAAATCAGAATGGCATTGGGCTAGAGATAGTCCTCAGGATTTTCAAAAGAAGAAGAAATCAGAAACTGGACAAGAAGAAGAAAAAGTTTATATACAAGAAGTTAGTAAAATAGAGGAAGAATCTTGGGAAGAGGTTGATTCAATTTTAGACATAGGATGTAAGTCAACAGTTTGTGGGGAATTGAGACTAGCACGCATTGTTGTGGGTTTGAATCAGGAAGAGTTGAGGAGAATGAATGATTCTAAGAAAGAGTCTAATAAAGTACAGACAGTCCTTGGTTATCGGCAGGGGTTCCGTTCTTGGGTTTGGTGTGATGATAACCAAAAATCGCCACTAACCGAAAATTGGCGATTTCCGGCACTGTTTCGGCGATTTTCAGGTTTATCAGGGCTAAAAAGTGCCGAGTTTTGGTTATCGGCGCCTCTGTTAGGTATGTATTAGCGCCAATACCCAATTATCGGCGATTTTCGGTGCCGAAAATTGCCGATTTTCGTCGCTAGACAAGTCCCATAAAACCGGATCGCCATTAATCGAGCCCACTGTTAACCAGGGACTGCCTGTATTTAATTTCGGTGAGCCATCATACAATTCGAAAGGAGTAATGGAAATACCAGTAATATTGAAAAACAAAAATTTCAATAAAGTCTTATTTGAAGACAGAAATTTTGCAGGATGATGTACCATGGTTATTAGGTAAGAAAACCATGAGTAAAATGGGTATGACTGTAAATTTACAAGAGATTTGTGTTAAAATAAAAGTGTTAGGGGAAATGAAGGTAAAGTTAAGAGAAGACAAACAGGGCCACTTAAGAATACCAATTTTGAGGAGGAAAGTAGAAGAATTGTTACTGGAGGGATGGAAGGGAAAGAGTCTAAGGGAAATTAAAGGTGCAATGATGAAGTTACATCTACAGTTTGGTCACATAAGTGGAGATAAAATATGGTAGCTAACAGAAAAAGCACAGTGGAGTGATGGTTTGAGAGAGAAAGAAAAAGAGGAAATACAAAGTTACTAACAGACTTAATCGCAAGTTGTGAGGTATGTAAACGATACAGATACAAAAGAAACCCAGCTAAACCAGTAGTGGGATTTTCTTGGAGTAAAACATTTAATGAAGTTGTAGCAATGGATGTAGGAGAGATAGAAGAGAGAAAGTTCTTGGTAATGGTAGATATGGCAATGAGGTATTGTCAGGCTTTTTGGATAAAAGACAAGAAACCAGAAACTATTATAAAGACACTTTTGACGGGTGGTATGCTATATTTGGAACACCTATAATATTATCAAACAATGGGGGAGAATTTCAAAATGAAAAAGAAAGGAGGATGGCAGAAAGATGGAATATTAACCCTTAAACGCCGAGCGACTATTTACAAAAGTGTCTCCCGTATGCCGGTGGGGTTTGAGAGTTAGCGCCGAAGCGGAAAGAAAGTTTTTTCAAAAATTCATCATAAATCGAAATATTGTGCTAGAGACTTCTCGTTTATTGCAAAATGAAGGTAAATGATTGATTATTACTAGAATGTAAGAGTTTTAGCTTACAATTGCATTTTTCGACCATTTCGGTCAAGTCAAAGTTGACCGAAGGTTGAAATTTTGGCACTTTTCGTGATTTATATGAAAATATTTCAAAACTGATAAAAGCTACAACTATGAGTTATGTTTTGTTGTATTCTACATGAAATTGCACACATTTTCATATATAAAACTTTATGTAATGGCTAATAGAAAATGGTGCAAAATTTACAAGAAAGTGACTAAGGAAATTCTGAGATGTTCGGCCAAGTTAGCGCGTGGACATAAGGAAAAAGTTTTTTTCAAAAATACACCATAAATCGAAATATTGTGCTAGAGACTTCCAGTAAATGATTGAATATTACTAGAACGTAAGAGTTTCAGCTTACAATTGCATTTTTCGACCATTTTGGTCGAGTCAAAGTTGACAGAAGGTTGAAATTTTGGCACTTACCGTGATTTATATGAAAATATTTCAAAACTGATAAAAGCTACAACCATGAGTTATTTTTTGTTGTATTCTACATGAAATTGTGCACATTTTCATATATAAAACTTTTTGCACCATTTTCTATTAGCCGTTACATAAAGTTCGACAAAGTGACTAAAGAATTTCTGAGATTTTCAGCAGAGTTAGCGCACGCGGACGTAAGGAAACAGTTTTTTCAAAAATTCACCATAAATCGAAATATTGTGCTAGAGACTTCTCGTTTGTTGCAAAATGAAGGTAAATGATTGAATATTACTAGAATGTAAGAGTTTTAGCTTACAATTGCATTTTTCTACCATTTCGGTCAAGTCAAAGTTGACCAAAGATTGAAATTTTGGCACTTATCGTATATGAAAATATGTCAAAACTGATAAAAGCTACAACCATGAGTTATTTTTTGTTGTATTCTACATGAAATTGCACACATTTTCATATAAAAACTTTATGTAACGGCTAATAGAAAACGGTGCAAAAATTACGACAGTGACTAAAGAATTTCTGAGATTTTCAGCAGAGTTAGTGCACGCGGACGAAAGGAAAAAGTTTTTTTCAAAAATTCACCATAAATCGAAATATTGTGCTAAGAGACTTCTCATTTGTTGCAAAATGAAGGCAAATGATTGACTATTACTAGAATGTAAGAGCTATAGCTTACAATTGCATTTTTCGACCATTTCGGTCGAGTCAAAGTTGACCGAAGGTTGAAATTTTGGCACTTGGCGTGATTTATATGAAAATATGTCAAAATTGATAAAAGCTACAACCATGAGTTATTTTTTGTTGTATTCTACATGAAATTGCCCACATTTTCATATATAAAACTTTATGTAACGGCTAATAGAAAACAGTGCAAAAATTAAGACAAAGTTACTAAAGAATTTCTGAGATTTTCAGCAGAGTTAGAGCGGATGTAAGGAAAAAAGTTTTTTTTAAATTCACCATAAATCGAAATATTGTGCTAGAGACTTTTCGTTTGTTGCAAAATGAAGGTAAATTATTGAATATTACTAGAATGTAAGAGCTATAGCTTACAATTGCATTTTTCAACCATTTCGGTCGAGTCAAAGTTGACCGAAGGTTGAAATTTTGGCACATCGTGATTTATATGAAAATATTTCAAAACTGATAAAAGCCACAACCATGAGTCATTTTTTGTTGTATTCTACATGAAATTGCACACATTTTCATATATAAAACTTTATGTAACGGCTAATAGAAAACGGTGGAAAAATTACGACAAAGTGACTAAAGAATTTCTGAGATTTTCAGCAGAGTTAGGGCGGACGTAAGGAAAAAGTTTTTTTTAAAAATTCACCATAAATCGAAATATTGTGCTAGAGACTTTTCGTTTGTTGCAAAATGAAGGTAAATTATTGAATATTACTAGAATGTAAGAGCTATAGCTTACAATTGCATTTTTCAACCATTTCGGTCGAGTCAAAGTTGACCGAAGGTTGAAATTTTGGCACTTGGTGTGATTTATATGAAAATATGTCAAAATTGATAAAAGCTACAACCATGAGTTATTTTATGTTGTATTCTACATGAAATTGCCCACATTTTTATATATAAAACTTTACGTAACGGCTAATAGAAAATGGTGCAAAAATTAAGACAAAGTTACTAAAGAATTTCTGAGATTTTCAGCAGAGTTAGAGCAGATGTAAAAAAAAATTTTTTTTTTTTTTTTTTTAAATTCACCATAAATTGAAATATTGTGCTAGAGACTTCTCGTTTGTTGCAAAATGAAGGTAAATGATTGAATATTACGAGAAAATATAAGAGTTTTAGCTTACAATTGCATTTTTCTACCATTTCGGTCAAGTCAAAGTTGACCGAACGTTGAAATTTTGGCACATCGTGATTTATATGAAAATATTTCAAAACTGATAAAAGCCACAACCATGAGTCATTTTTTGTTGTATTCTACATGAAATTGCACACATTTTCACATAAAACTTTATGTAACGGCTAATAAAAAACGGTGCAAAAATTACGACAAAGTGACCAAAGAATTTCTGAGATTTTCAGCAGAGTTAGCTGATGCTTTCTAGTGAGAAAAGAAAGAAATTTGCGCATGCGCAGCTGGGTCACGCTTGTAAACTAAACAACAGTGTGATCCGTGAACTCCCAGCATCCCTTAAGGCGCGTGATTTAAAATTTTTCGCAAACTAGGCCTATAAGTATTTTTCCGCGAATATTTAAAAAAATTTTTTGTAGTCAACGTATTTTACGTCCACTCATCACCCGACAGACAATTTTTGTCGACGTAAAATACGTCCAGTTGGCGTTAAAAGGGCTGAATTACCTATTTGGTCCCAGTGCTAGGCTTCTAGCCCAGACCTGTCATCTCATCCAAATCCTTCGGGCCAGCCCTATGAGAGCTAATAGTCAACTCAGTGGTCTGGTTAAACTACTTTAATAATAATAATAATAATAATAATAATAATAATAATAATAATCATCATCATCATCATCATCTGCGGGACGTTGCCCACAGGTCCTTGGACACTTTTTCCTTGGGTCTGGAGGTGGCTGTTCAGTAGGTTGTTTAACTCATCCAGTGCCCCTAGCAGGACAGTTTGTATCTTTCCTAAGATTATGGTCTGAAAGTGAGAATGAATGGGATGGCTGGTCTCTTTCAGTTTCCTTTCTTTTCTTCTTTACACAGTGTGTGAAGAAATCATGCCATCATGGGAGGTTTTCAAATGCCCTCTTCATACTGGCCTTACATGGTTATACTGTTCCAGTCTGCAGGAACTGGGAGGCCATTATTGACAGTTAAGGCACTTAGCTTAACAGGAGTTTTATGTGAGTTTTACATTTATTACAAAAGATGTCCTACAGAGATTAACCTCATATACAAAAGGAGCACCATAACCCCCAATCAAAGAAAATGAAAAGTACAAGCTTAAGGATTACAGTATTGTTAGTATTGCTAAAAGAAGCCAAAAAAGGAAAGAGATGAAATGCTATAGATTAAATTAAAGAATGATAATGAAATGAATTAAGCCAGTCCTTGTAGGGAAAAGTCTCTGATTTCAGTAACAGTTGAGGTTCAACAGACACAAACTATAGGCAACTTAGGTGATCAAACAGCTTATGCACAGAACTTCCTGTTCATTACTTTTGTTTATGAAACAGAAGACTGATGTCTGGGATCATAGACTGTAATTTATTGTTTATGAAACAGAAGACTGATGTCTGGGATCATAGACTGCAAAATTAGGCTTTATTATAAGTAATGGGTTTGTTGTGAAAATAACTTATATGTAAACAATTACATCTTAATATTTTTCATAACTGAAGAGAGCAGTAGTCCAAATGGCTTTGTTCTTAAACATGGTATGAAAACTGGTCTTAAAAAATTTTTAGCTGGACAGACAACTGGAGAGAGAGTAAAAGGAATATATGAAAAGCAGAAAATGACAAACGGTACAGTTAGAACCATAAAGGATGCTGCTTAAAGTCTGTGTGGTCTGATTAGAAAAATTAATAATGTATCCTGCAGTGTCTCCTGTGACAGCAAACCCATTGAGAGAGTAAATATTTGTAACTTAACATATGTTTCTTCCATCGATTGTATTGATGTTGTGAATGCTCTTGAGGAGAAATTTTATGGAAGATCTTACATAAAATTAAAAGTATATTTTATTTTGCAGGGTAACTCTTGGAAATCAGTTGGAGGGTGTAAACCTGCTTGAAGAAGACCTTGTCAAGTCTTTCAAGGAGCGATATCCTGATGGCATATGTCGTAAACCAACCTCTCAGTAATGAGTTTTTTTTTCTTTTATCAGAACGTTCTCTTGAGAACTATATGAGATGCAGATTTTATAGTTCAATATTGAATTATATTTTGTATTTCAAGAATTTAAGCAAGTAATAAAATGTAACTTTATAATGTAAAGTACTATGTTGTTATCACAGTATTGATACGTTTTAGTTACTTTTGTAAACTAATGATCATAGTGTATTTGGTATACTGTACAGTACTGCATAGAGCTAAGTCCTTATACAGGTTTACCCTGCCCTACAAAGGTATTTCATTACTATTGAAAGTATTCATTTGGTGACATTTTGAAAATGAAGTAATTACCATTAACAAAATTCTTGATGGTTCTATGGCACTTGAAAACAACCTAAAGTCAATATTTTGCCAGCCTAATCATGCCTAATACCAATAAGGTAAGAAAATGTACAGTAATTCAGTGTTATTAATTACTACAATAGGCTAAATAAATGTAATATAGTTTTACACTTGAAGATCATAATACAGCACTGAAGGCAGCAAGCATACTGGAGAAGAAGCAGGGTGGCAACAGTAGAGGGTTAATGGGCTGATGGTTGCTTGGAGAGGCAGGAGTGTTATGTGAAGATGGCTTTGATGACAAAGGGAATGAAAAGAGCATGGAGTCTTTATCAAATTCCTCTTCCAAAATGATGATCATCATTTCTGATTTTCAGCAAGAGTTGTTTGGCTGATGTTTATAAATCAAAAGATATTTGTTTACATAGTTACAATTTATTTTTCACGTACAATTCTTTATAAAAGCTCAGTTTATTTAGTAAATTTACAGATTTAAAGTTAAAATCCCTTTCAGAAATGCAGTCATATTTTTCTGCTAACACTGACTTTTCCATTCAAGGCAAATAGCTCTCCTAGCTGTTTCACACCAAATTCTTAAACATTATCACTTTTGGGACCTTACATGGCATACTGTATTCCTTTTTCCCTTTAATTTTTCTTCCTGTAGTTGCATCAAATCATTGTCATGAACTTGTTTGTAAGCGCCACTTCACAAATATCATCTTCTGCTTCTGTAAATTCCGTTATCTTAGCCAAACCAACAATATTCAGTGGAATTCTTTCAATAATCATTTGTTCAAAGCCATGGAAAACCATACAGTCATTCACTCTTTAAGATGACTGTTTTCAGGCAGTTCTTCTGCAACATTGTTAGCCTATTTGGAACATCTCCCAGATTCAAGTTTGCCAACTTTTGTTATACTGTACTGTATTCCTTGCCATTATGCTTTGGTTACAAGGCTGCAACAATAGTCATATTTAGTAAATGAAATACAACTGTGTTGCTTCTGTATTAAAAAATATAAGAGGGATGTGCAGCACAACTACTGATAACCACCAATGCCCCATTACCAAGATTTTTTCCTGAATGCACTCTTCAGTGGCTTGGGAAATCTAATGGATATTTTTCAAGTATTTTAACCATTTAGTTGTGGACCAGAGAAAGGAAGCAGTTTTGTTTGCTCTCCTAAGTGCTTGGGGTGTTTTCAGTAATGCAAATGGAGGTTTTAAAATGGCACTTCCTTCAAAATGAATATAAACTGGCCCTTTAATGCCATACTATAGCCAGCAGGCTGCTTCTCTTTAGAAATAAAGTTGTTCCCTAGTTTTTTTCCCAGTAAACTGCCATATCTTGTGTACTGAAAACCTGTTCATATATCTACTATCAACAACAATATCAAGAAGTAGTTTTGTGAAATTTTTGAGGCCTCTGTATTATCAAAGAAATCTTTAGACCATGCAGTTGGCCTTGTTTCATAATGTGATGAAACCACTTATGACTACTTTGTGCCACTTTTCCATTACATTTTTCCTTGGGATTTTGAACAAATTGACTGCTTCTCTTAGAAATTATGTAACTTAGAGGAATGCTATTGAGGAGTCCTAGAATTATTACCCCTTCACTGAAGCCATGGGCATTAACCCTTAATGGACGGGAATCATCGTATGAGTATCTATAACAGGGTTTGAGTGATGGATGGGCTAACTTACATGAGTATTAATATTACACACCATTCGGTTTGGATGAATTTAGCAGGAAAAATGTTCATATCAATGGCCCATAAATGACTTTATGGTAACTGAAATCGCTCAGCACGGGAGGGACATCGATCAGTATGCCTTGAGATTTCAGGGGGGGAATGTGCTGCCTCTGCAGCTCCAGGACATCTTTTTATTTATTTGCTCATAAATATACCCAGGGATTGCTGTTGGTTTTAGTTCTTATCTTTTATGATAATATGTCAGCTATAACTGTAATTTTTGCAAAGAAAAGTGCAAAGAAATATTAGAAAAAACATGTATACCTCACAAATAGTTACTGTATCTCCCCATCTCAGTAAATCTCGTAAATATTTTACAACAAATATACTCAAAATTTGTTACTGATTTTAGTTCTTTTCTGTTACCATATTGTGTGAGCTGTAATTATAATTTAATAAAATAAAATAAATTATTAGAAAAAACATGCATCACTTGGTAAAATTAGCATATTTTTACAAGTGTCCTGTGAAAGAGGCCCCACACAGGGTTGTAAATAGTCACTTTCAACTTCCCCTGAAAGGTAGGGAAAATATTTTAGAATTTTTTTCTTATACCACATGCATTTACATATCTTCCTCTTTCCATTGATGTATATTTTTCTTAAATTGGCCAACCTTAAAGTTTGTCCAATCTGGGGGTGTGCTTGATATATATTTATCCCGTCCCTTAAGGGTTAATGAAAAATAAAAAAAGTGCTGCTATCCATTGAAAGTTGAGTGGAAAGTATACGTAGATAAATGGCAATACTTTAGGAAAGTTAGAATATGCTTGAGTGAGGCAGGCCACAGTAATGCTGGAGAAATCTTTCATCCAGAATGTGAAATATTGATTAGGTTTAACATCAGCGATGCCAAGGTCCCTAACTAGATAACGTGTTGTCTACCTATGTCCACAATACATCAGAACATGGGAACCTTGAAAACTTATTCACAATTTCCAATCCAAAGCAAATGAAGACTTGGTGTGCCAAGAACTTAGAAATATTCATCTGAGTGTTAGTTTTTATTGCTTAAGCTACCCAAAATAAAAGCAGACTTATTTAGAGCCTTGATGCCTAATGAGAATACCAAAATAACTGGAAATACAAAATCAAGGATTCAAACCAATAAGAGAGAGAATTTGATTTACCAGAATATAAAATATTCAAGAAAGATAGATTAGGAAAAGAGGGAGCAGTGAGTTTATTGCAATGTTAAAAAAATATGAATCCAGTTATCTGTGGACTTGAGACACTATGAAATGCCAAGACTCATATTAACAAGACTGAAAAGCTCTATACTGTATATACTGTATATCTTGTTTATAAACCTTATCAAGCTGTAGAAAAGATTGAAACTCACCCTGAGCAACATTATCAGAAAAGTTTAACCAGACCACTGAGCTGATTGACAGCTCTCCTAGGGCTGGCCCGAAGGATTAGATTTATTTTATGTGGCTAAGAACCAATTGGTTACTAGCAACGGGACCTACAGCTTATTGTGGAATCCGAACCACATTATAACGAGAAGTGAATTTCTATCACCAGAAATAAATTTCTCTAATTCTTCATTGGTCGGTCGGAGAATCGAACGCGGGCCCAGCAGAGTGCTAGCCAAGAACGATACCAGCTCATCCAATGAGGAACTATCAGAAATATGTTATTCCTTACTGGAGACTTTTAAATCCTCAGTAAACTGGAAAGCAAGAACTGCACATGCTGAAGGTACGCATTTACAGTAATGAAAGAGTAATATTAAAAGCAATGGGTGAACAAACCAACAAGAGAAAACAGTACCTTAAATCTGGCATTTTTTGAGGTCAATATAATGTTCAATTTAGGTTTTGGACAAATTTTAGGAAAAAGATGACCACTGTAAAAGCAGCCTTTAGAAGATCTCAAGTGAGAAAAAAATTTACCTAAAAGCAAGGAAACAAATGCAGTGGAAAAATGTCTTGCAATTAAAATAATCTTTATGGCAACTGAAGACTCCAGCATCCACAAAAGAAAACCCAATGAGATCAAATTGTTCAAATGTTTTGGTAGGGATTTTAATATGGCAATCAGGGACAGACAGAAAGGCCACAACCTGTCAAAGTTACAGCCATCACAGGGGATAGAAATGGCTCATAAAACAAGACTGAAGGAAGGTACAAACCGATTACTTAAGAAGGCAAAGGTAGCACACAAAGACAGGGTTCCATTTAGAGGAAAAGGAAACCCAAAAACAATTTTTACACACGAGCTGTAGAAAACCCATAAAAATGTATAATAGAACCATTTACTGTTAAAGATATTATTATTAATAGTAATGTACAATATGGTAGATCTGTTACATGAATACTTTGGTCAGTGTGCACTGAGGAAGAGACAAATTCCTTGTTTCCAAAGAGACAAACATTTGGTGGCACTACACTGCACAGAATGTTAAACTGGAAGTTTGTAATTATTATTTGTTATGGCTAGGGTTAACACCTACAATGTTTTCACTATTCAGGGGGTGGTACCAAGTCAGATCTTCATTAGGCAAGGTAAACCTGTATTCTGATTTTAAAATTTGAACTGTGACTTACATTGTGTTGACCATATTATACATTTATTTTAAGAGAGACCTGGTTCCTCATGCTTTAAGGATTATGCGAAGGGGCCATTGTAATACTAAAAGTCTAGGTTTATCTGCAGAAAATTTCTCTCTTTGTGAGGATATAATTTAGTTTCATACAATAGAGGTTTATTGTCTTTGCTATAGTACATCAATGGGTCTTCCTTTGAACAATTGTAGTGCTAACATTGTGTTGACAGCCTTTTTTATTTCTTACTGCTGAGGTAATCCCTACAAAATTTGTTTAAAAACCTGTTTTCCAAGATTTGATTACAGTTGTTAGTACACTAAGGATTCAGCTAGAAGAAACAGTACCACAGATGTCATGGAATATTTATATTGCACAATTTACCTGTGTATTATGGAGGAAAGATGACATCTACCTTACTAATTCAGTTTTGCCTCATGACATTGGTAGTGTGATGAAAGTTATTATTCTTCTAGAAGTAACTGAAAATGTAGCAACCATCAGGCTCCAGTACATGCTATTTTCAGCATGACAGCTGCGCTAGTGGAAAATAGCTATTTCTATCCCATCTTGTATCCCAGGCTTGCCCTGCATATGTCAAAGAGAAAAATTCACACACACACAAATAATGAGGTAGAACTTTCTGATGAATGCATATTTGTCTACAGCACTGATATGTTGTAACACATTATACCCTTACTACTTGCAACAAGATACAGTTGCACCATAGATACTAGTCTGTGCCACAAGAAAAAGTTTGATTGGGGCTTGTTTGGTAAGTACAAGTCAGGTATTGCTGTAAGTAAAACAAGCATTATTAAGTAATTATTTAAAGATTTGAGAAGAGCTTAATAGTGATGACTTTAATCATTACTATATTTGGGTATATTTTACATTAAGTCAAAAAAGTGGGAATCTCCCTCTGTGTCTCAGTCAGCAGAGCTAGAAGTTTGGGGTACCACTCTACGTGTGGCCACAAAGGAGTCACTACGATCATTACTCTGGTAAACGTCCAGGTTGCCCCAAGGGTGTTGAAGGGCGTGTTCTGCCACAGCCCAGGGATCTAGAATGACCAAACAAAATACATACAGTTTTCTGTTGTATCTGGTTGCAAAGAGATCTACTGTTGGCCTTCCCCACAGATGGAATAGCCTTTCCACTACTTCCACATGAAGTGACCACTCTGTTCCCAGCACTTGATCCCAACCACTAAGCTTGTCTGCCACAATGTTCCTCTTGCCTAGAATGTATCTGGCCGAGAGATCCACTGAGTGAGTCGCCGCCCACTGGTGTAATTGCACTGTCAATTCGTGAGGTTGATGGGAAACTAGCCCCCCCCCCAAATCCTATTTGTTGACATATGCCACCATCGTAGTATTGTCAGACATGAGGATCACAGAGTGCCCTATCACCCTTTCCTGAAATTCCTGAAGGGCTAGGATGGCTGATTTCAGGTCCAGGATGTTGATGTGCAGCTGTCTGTCTTGGTGATCCCACACCCCTGAAGTCAGAAGATCTTCCAAGTGTGCTCCCCAACCCTCATTCGAGGTGTCTGTGAACAAAAGAATCTCTGGAGGGGAGAGTGAAGAGGCACTCCTATGGTCAGGTTCCTGTTGTCCAGCCACCAGGCTAAGTCCTGTCTCACTTCTTTAGAGAAAGGAACTCGGAAGAAGGGAGAACCCCTTGAAGGGGACCAAAACTCTTTAAATCTCCACTGAAGGGATCGAAGGTGGAGACGTCTGTGAGAAATAAGCTTCTTCAGGGATCACAGGTGACCTAGAACAATCTGCCACTGACATGCTGGTTGCTTTTGTCTAAAGAGGAAGGACTGAACGATGGTCCTGAGCTTGTCAATGCATTGGTCTGAAGGAAAGACCCTCGCCACTGTCGTGTCTATATGCATGCCCGGGTAAAGAATCCTTTGGCTGGGAGTGAGATTTGACTTCTCCAAATTTATCATTATGCTTAAGCTGTGGCAAAATTGGAGTAGATGGTCGGTCTTGGATTAACTTGCCAGGACCAGCCAGTCGTCGAGGTATCTCAGGATGCATAGCCCGTGAGAATGAGCTCAGTTCGAAACTAGGGTGAACACACTGTGGGGCAGTTGAAAGGCTGAAGCAAAGCACCTTGAATTGTTACACTATCTCTCCCAGAATGAGGTAAAGAAACTTCCGGGAAGATTGGTGGATTGGAGTCTGGAAGTATGCATCCTTCAGGTCTATAGTGAGCATGAAGTCGTTCTTCCTGATGACTGCTAGAACTTTGCGAGGAGTTTCCATCTTGAGCCGAGTCTTTCTGATGAAAGGGTTGAGAGTAGATAGGTCTATAACCAGTCTACAATTGCCCGATGCTTTTGGAACCAGAAAGACATGGCTGTAGAAGCCTTGGGACTGATCCTTCACAACCTCCACAGCTCCTTTTTCCCATCATTTTCCTCACTTCCTCTTGGAGAGCTAGATACTTCAGCAAGCCTTGAGTATACATTCCTTGGTGAAGTGGACACTCGGAGAGGGGAGGAGGAAACTCGAAGGGAGTAGATATCCCACCTGTAGAACATCTACTTCCCAGGTCTCCACTCTGTACTGCTGTCAAGTTACAACATGGCCCACCAGGCACCCACCCCACCAAAGGCAGCGAGTGGGGAGGGGTGCCCCCTCTATCGTCTTCCTCCTCTAGCCCTGCCGCTGACCCCCTCTTCTGGGTCTGGAAGAACAGTTCTGAAAGGGATGCTGTTGAGGAGTTTTCTTAGTTGGAGAGGGCGAAGGTTGGCGGCCCCAAGTGAGGACCCGTCGTGCTTTGACGTCTTTTAGGTGAAGTATACATAGCCCAAGGTCTAGGTTTTGCTATATTAGCATAAGGGCCAGACAATTTAGAGAAGGTTTGGTGCACAAGACGGTCATTGTTGTCTGCTCTCCGTCTGTCGACTGCCGCATCAACCTGGTCCTAAGGAGAGAGATGCGGAGCTTAAAATATCTCCGTTTCTCAATGCCAAGATTGAATTTGTGCCAGCAAATCTGGAGACCTAGAGAGGGCAGCATCTCTCCTCATCAGTAACCAATTGGCCCATATATCTGCTGTTAAGTGAGCCAAGTATGAAATAGTCTTGACGCCAAACTGCAAGTCTAAGGAAGGTGGCACTCTCCTCACTGTCATTAACCATGGAGGCAGAAGAGATCTTGCCCACTGTTGTCGACCATAGGTCAAGCCATGAAATTGCCTGAAATGCCATATAAGTGGTTATCCTCATTGTAGCTAACTCTGGATCCACTTGGCTTGCTTGTTATGCAGCCTTGGGGGTTACATAGAAACATCTATGCCGTGGAAGTGGTGGAGGGAGCAACTCAAAAGACCTACTAGATTGAAGTGAGTTGTCCCATCCAGAGACGAGAGAATTCACTTGGTTGATAATTTAGCCAGCATGATGAAAGCATGGCAACCCCAAAAATGCCTTCATTTCTTTCTTGGGCCCTACCAGGGCTTCTAGATCCGAAGAAAAATCTGAAGTGGGTAGCCACAGTCTCCTCAGCCAAGTTGTTGTACCCACGAATGAGTTCAATGACTTCTGCGTAGGTTGTCATAAGTTCTTGATTGTCTCCATCTAGGGGAGAGGACCTTCCACTTCCAGGCCATGGGGTTCTCGATCTGTCCTGTTAACCAAATTGGAGGCAACAGAAATATCCTTGTTATTACAGGGGCATATGCTCGCTCAGGGCCTAAGACCTTCTTGGGAACATAAAGCTCTGCAGAACGAGAAGGTGCATTGTCTTGATCAGAATCCCGTCCATGAGAACAGGAGCACATACTACGATGAGGAGATGAATGCTGTGGTTGGTTACGCACCATGTAGGGCTCCTGTTAAGTGGAGAACGGTCATGGCCATGAAACCAAAAGCGTGGAGAATGGTCCCATCCATGAGAACAGGAGCATGTATTATGATGAGAAGATGACAGCTGTGGAAGGTTTTGCAACCGTGTAGGGCTCTCGTTATGTGGAGAATGATCGTGGCCTCATGAGCAAGAACGTGGATTATGAGATGCAAGACAAGAATGGTCCCAGTCCCAAGAACATTCCCTCAATGTTGACTTCCTAATGGGAACCTTGTTGTCCTTCTCTACAGCCAAGGTAATAATGCTCATTCCTTGAGCAGGACGAGCAGAAGAAGACAAGATAACTGTGACTTCTTGCAGAGAAGTCTGATCCATAGATTTGTGGTTCTTAGAGACTTCTCTCAACATGTGTGCTGCTACTGCATGGGAGTCAGTAACGGGGCGATGTTCATCGGCTAAAGCAGAAGACCAATGGTTGTGTGACTTGCGAAGCAAGTAAGTTCGGGGTGGCTCTAGATGAAGCAGGAACAGGTTCGACATGGATGTGTCTAGATGAACGATGATCGGCTGCAGGAGAAGCAAAGCTTGACTCTGGAGAGGGCCTGTGGATCCTCTTGCGTGGAGGTGCTAAGAAGTCTCTCTTTTTTCCGTCTGATAGAGGTGGAATGAACAGATGACGAGGAAGAAGAGGAGGACGAAGACAATGAAGAAGATCTACAACATTTCTTCGATTTCATCAACTTAGTATGACCATACTTCTTCAGAAGAGCACCTTCGACTCTATCCAACAGAGCTTGAACAAGAGAGTCGGAAGCAGCAGATGTAGAAGGCCCAAGAAAGAAAGCCGATGGAAGTGACATGGCCCATGACAGGACAGTATAGGACAAGGGAAGAGCAGCTGTGGAAACATGGGGGGAACACACACAAATCATAGCTCTGGAGACCGTCATAGTGATAGACACTATGGTGTGGGAAGACACGAAGTGGGACAGTAAGTCCCCAAAAAGGAGGGTGCCCCTAGAAGACCTAATGACACCTAACACTCGGAGAGCTTCTGTGCATCCATGCCTGACAAGACTGTACAAGGGGAGCTGCTTCCTCCCTTAAGGGGCAGGGGGAAGCTTCCCTCCCAAAAGAACAGAGGCAGCTACATCAATTACAAGGCTCCCATACCCCACCTCAAATCATCTAAAGACAAAGAAATAGAAGAAAGGGAAGGAGTAAAATCTTCCTGAGAAGATGCAATGAGAGGAGATTTTGGCATGGAAGAGGTAGATCAAGAAGGAATGGTGGCATCTGCCACCATTGGAGGCGCAAAGTCTTCCCAAGGCGGAGCAACCAATTCCCTCTTATATTTCCTCTTCTTACCAAAATTCTTCCATTGCTCTGGATACCAATTACAACACTTAGAACAGGGGTTACATTACAATCATTAGATCTGCATCTGCTACAAGTGGTATGTGGGTCTGTATCCAAAGCAGCTAAAAAATGAGAGCATGGGTTATTACCAACACCTGGACATCTTCTCTGAGGCCTGGATTGCTTAGATGATTCATGGGTTTGCATTTTCTGGGAATGCAAAAAACATACAGATAGCACAATATAACACAGAATTACACAAACAAAAAGAAAATGAAAAACCAGAATGCCAAGTCGCAAAATGGGCAGGAAGTGCTAAAATAAACCAGCATCTTAGCAAGAAAGACAGTGATCGTCTTGCTTGGAAGGCTGTTAAGGGAGAAATGAAGCATCACAGCATCTGCTAGGGGCAGCCAGGTCAGGCTCCGCCCACCTCTTTCCCCATTGGCTATCATCTCCCATTGCCACCAAAACCTTGTGCTATTAATAATGGACTCCAGCTAAGCACTTGAGAAAATCCCCATACGTTAACACCTCAGGTTTGTTAGTTACGAAAAATACAAATTAATTAAAAATTTGTCATATCTGTGATTCAGATTATCCTGACATTCACAAATTTCAAAGTACTGTAGAGAATTTTTCATGCAATCAAACGATGATAGTCATAATTCTATAGCTAACTCTGCTTTACACTGTTTGTACTTGTTTAGCAATTTTTTTTTTATGATCAGCAAGGTTATGACATGTTTGTAGGACACATCATGACTTGTTACATAATTTATTTGATATAGTTGTTGGCACCATATTTATATCCATTCATAATACAAGCAGGGTATGAAGCAAACTTACAAAATATATGGCACCATGTGTCATAAGAGGTTCAAATCAACAATATTCACAAAACCCAGCTGCAACGTATTCCAGTTATTTCATAACTTTAGAGGATAAGACTGGATACAGGAACTTTTGAATACAGTAATACCTCCAGTTACTTCATGTCAACATAAGGCATTTTTTATGTTTTTTTTAATCAAAGGGAAAAATAAAAATTGAATTTCATCAGTTCATGCATCTTTATGTTGGCCAGTAAGAAATGTTAAAATTCCTTACAAAAACAGAAATCAATAAAAAAGTGGTCATAAAAAATAAATGTTAAAACATACAAAATAATATATCTACAAAATGTATTGGCACAAATTCAAAGCTACTTGTGCGTGAGTTGCAGTATTTGCAATGTCTTATTTACACTAAATTTTTGTCTTGAATAATTAGGTTCAGGACTTCAGGAGAGCTTCTAGTGCTATTCCACTTGAAAATAAGGTGGCTTTAATAAAACCCATGAAAATGGTGGAAACATTGATGCCAGCCCATTATCCAGCCCAGTGAGTATATTGCAGTCACCCATCAGGTGGGTACAATACTGTACAGTACAGTATATTGTGCTACATACATATATTGTATTTTGGTTTTTCTTTATAATTACTATGTATAAATTTACTGTATTAAATAAGACAGCAAAATGTTCAATTACTGAATGACTTATTGTCAAGTGTACATGTATTACAGTGACATTATGGGGTTTCTTATAGGTTTTACAGGATGTCTGTCATTTTTTCAAGGGCTTATTCAACTTAAGTTGAGTGTCTTGGAAGGAATCAGTGAAGTAGTGTGTGAGGTATTACTATAATAGTAATTCAAGATTATAGAGATCAGTTTGGCAAAAAGCATGCCAACAAATAATTAACCTATAAATTCACAAATGACAGCAGAGAGGATGAGTTAAGAATCTTAAATTATAATGGCCTGGTAATCCCTGTACAGTATCTTATTTTACACTACTTTCAAAAGGACATAAAACTAGTGTCCTTATGAGTTCTAATCACCTTTCATGTCAAGTAAAGAATACTTTGAGGAAAAATTCTGTTGCCAAGATGAACAATTATGGGAGGAAATGGCTATTTCTGTCTGCATGCAAGTAAAGAAGGTTAACAAAAATAAAAAGTGATAAAAATACTCCTGCATAGTCAACAATCGTTATACCCAACCATATAAAGGAAACTAAAAAATGTAAACAGTAAGGTAATGGAACTAAAAAAAAAAAAAAATACAAAAAAACTTCAAATGAAGTGAGCATGGACCGAAGTATAAGGCTCTATGAGAATGGAATATAGTAATTTGGCACAAGTGGTACTGGTCTCTTGGCTGGACTTGACTGGGTCAAAGCAGTGACTGCTGTGAATGAAGTACAGTAATCGCATTTCCTGCTAATGTCTACATGTCAGTCTCAAAAACATATTTTGGTTGGCTGTGTTTTGCTTGCTTGGGGTCTACTAAAAATATGAAAATTAACTTTGTCAGTGAAATTAATACTGTAGATGAAAAATGACTCTAAAAATTACTAGAACTGAATGTTTGCAGAACTTGTTAGTTAACTAGTATTATTTTTTCATGATTATACATCAGCTGTATGTCATAATTTTAAATTTGTTTATGTCCACAATTATGTAAACTAAGTTAATACTAAACTTAAAAATGTCATGGTTCTTTTGGGGATTACTAAACTTTTTTCATATGTTGTCTCACTTGAAAAATCAATATCCTTATTTTGGTTAAGTAAATTTCTTTTTATTTCTATATACAGTACTAAAAAAATTAACAAACTGTAAATGAATTAACCAATACTTGTTACTGTTAAAGGATATATATTTTTTTACTGGCTTTGGTCATTAGTTTAAAAATTACTGAAGTAATGATTTGTAAACTATATATTTAACTATTTTCTTTTTTATGCCTTAAAATTATAAATTGATATTATGTATGCTATTTGAAATAAAATTTTAAAAAGGATTTATTTGATTACTTTTATCCTGCAATTGTTCTATACTTTTATCCTGCAATGTAGAACAATGGTTTATCAATGATGGCAGACATGCTTTTTCTTAAAAACATGGCTGATCAAGTTTTGGGGAGTAACAGATAGCACTTAAAATGGAGAAATTTCATCCAACTAAGAGCTGTGGTTCAAATTTTATACTTCAGCTGAAAATTAATACTTTTATGTAATTGACTTACCAAGTAATTACATAGCTAACGTTTCTAGTATTGGCAGCTAAAATTTGAAACTCGCAGCAGCGATTCTTTTGTTTTTGGTGTAGTGTCTAGCCCCGTCCACTTTCGGGGAAGAATAGGAACAACTGAGCAAATAGCTTCAATTTGTTTCTGCTGGCTTCCAACATAGGTTGTGAGCAGCAGCTGAATTGGGATTACTCATACTTAGCCATTTTTTGGTTGTTCCTCAAACTGGTGAAGTATTCTTTGATTTTGGTAGCCTTTTGGCAATATTTAGACGGTTTTGACATGAAAACCTTAGTATTCACGATTTTTGACAATTTGATTGTGACTTGGTGCTTAGTTACTGACTTGCTGTAACTATATCAGATACTAGTACTTCTACTTGATACTGCAGCAAAGGCTGTGATTTGTTCAACAGAGAATACATGTATAGAATGTGAAGGGTGGGATCCTAAACAATGGAAGATTTTGTCTTCTCATCATTCAAAACTTGAGAGGGATAGAAAGAGAAAAGTAAAAATTAAACATGACAAGAATTTTGCTAGTCAGGAATCTGCTAGGTCTTCTTCTGAAGTTAGTACTATTTCTTTGAATCCTAATTCTCCCATCCCCTCCTCTTCAGTATCACCTGATCCTTTACTCAGCTCTCTCGCTCCTGACTCCAATGCCATTGCCAGTCTGGAGTCAAAATTTGATCGTAAATTTGAGCTGTTAGTGAATACAGAGATCCAATTAAGGGCATCAGGGTGTTCCTTGATGGAACAGAAGTCAATTGATAAGAGTGATGTGTTAGTGGAGGAGCTGGCTGCCTGTCCCGCCGATTCTCCTAAGCAAAGGTCCCTAGCATACTCCCCTAACACTGGGAGAAGCCATACCGGAGACCCAAGGGAGGTTGGTGGGGTCTGCCCATGGGTAGTTGGCCCTTTAGTCACACCTGTTGCAAAATCCCAGGTGTCGACAGTGCATGACAGCCACTGAAAAGGTGCTTTGTCACAGGCTCACTGACTTTCTTCCAGTTCAAAGGCTTCCAGCCCTGAACAAGAGTGCCAATGGCACTTCAGTGATGTGTCCAGACCACTAAAAAGGTCTGTAGTGGAGGTGCATTGCTTGTCTCAAGTTCTGTGCAAGAAGGCGAAGGAGTCTCTTCTTTCATGCAGTTTCTGGGATAGCCTGAAATGTTTTTCTCCCAATCAACCTGATGTTGGCTGATGCAAGCGCCCATTGGCACCTGATAGCATAGCAGTTTCTGAGCGCTTTTCTCCCACTCCTGAAGTTCCTAGACATAAGTGTCTAGTGGCGCCAGTAGCTTCAACAGAGCCTGCTCCTGCTGCTCTGTCTCCCAACTCTCTTAAGCATAAACATCCAGTGGCGCCAACTGGCGCAGCAGCTCCCAAGCGCCTATCGGCATCCGAGCTCCCAGTAACCCCCGAGCGCAAATTGGCGTCCAAGCTTCCTTTGGGCCCGAGCATTCTTTGGTGCCAAAGCAGTCAGTACCAGTCATTTGCTCAGTATCTCTCGAGCACCCAGCAGCTTCTGAGCGCCGCTCGATTGCATAATGCCACCCCTCCGGGTTATCCTGACTTGTCTTCTGAACATTTGGCACCAGCTCTCTTGTCTTGTTTGGATCCTTCCCTCGCTACGATTCAGCAGCATCTGGATGACATTTTGGGGGTTTTTGAAGAAACCTTCGTCTGCAAAACCTTCCAAGGAGTTGTTGACTCCGGTCTCACTGGCAGAAGAGGAATTAAATGCAGAACCAGAAGAGGATTCCATTTCTTCGGCTTATGCTGCACTGTTGCAGTATCTTCTGCGCAGTTTTCCGGCCTTCTTTCCAGCTGCTCCTCCTTCGCTCAAATCAACTTTTCAGATGAGTGGCCTCTCCAGTGAGTCGGCTAAGTTACCGAAGATGGTTCCCTCCAGTTCTGAAAAGAAGGCTCTAAGCGAGGTTGAAATCTGGGTCTCAGACAAGAGGGAGAAAGGGAAAGCTTGCTTCAGTTATCCTCCCAGTAGATTACTGAATAGAAGGTATCAATGTTATGCTACCATAGAAGCTCCATCCCTGGGGGTTCCTGCCTCTTCCCAGGGAGACTTCTCGTGTCTCATTGACTCTTCCTGTAGATTAGCATTTTCTGCGGCCAAGATTATGTTCTCCGCAGCCGAACTAGACCACTTGCTTAAAAACATGTTCAAGGTGTTCAAAGTGGCCAGTTTTTTGGACTGGATGGTGGGCTCTCTAGCGCCGATAAAGGGATTAGAGATAGTTCCCGTGAATTGGCCTGTCTCTACGCTTTAGGTATTTTGAAGAAAAGAGAGCTCTGTTGCTCTTTCATCTCAAAGGGAGTCACTACGGCTCAGAAATCTGCACTTCTCTTCTCCCCTCTGGCGCGTGAGTTTGTTCCCACAGTTTGTGTGGTGAATAATATTGCTATGGCTTTGCAAAAGAAGTCTAAGCAAGATCTTTTGGTGCATTCTTCAAGGCATCCTACAGAGCTTCCTGCTTTTAGTTCCAAGTCATCCCCTCCTTTACAGCCCTTTCCCTTTTGTGGGAGCAAGCGAAGGGCTCAGCCATGAGGGCGTGCGAATGTACGTTTCACCCCTCGCTCAATCAAAAAGTCCTCTTCCAAGACATCAGCCAAGAAATGATCCCAGTGTCCTCTGTGCTCCAGTAAGTGACAGGCTCCATCTCTTTTGGGAGTTTTGGAAGGAGCAAGGGCGGAACAATGGGTGATAGAGGTTCTCAGGTGTGGCTATACAATCCCGTTCACAGATCGACCTCCCTTAGTCAGGAAGCCCAGCAACTTGACTGCTTACCCCGTATGCTCAAGGAGGTTTGCAGCTCTCCCAAAGGAAGTACACTCCCTCCTCAAGACAAGGGCAATAAAAGTAGTCGCAGATCCGACTTCAGAGGGTTTTTACAACTGGCTGTTTGTAGTCCTCAAAGCCACTGGAAGATGGAGACTGGTCCAAGATGTAAGCGCACTGAACAACTTTGTACTCAAGACAAAGTTTTGTATGGAAACCAATCGGTCCATTATGGCCTCGATTCGTCAGGGAGACTATATGGTCTCAACAGATATGCAGGATACGTACTTTCACATCCCCATACATTGGGAATCAAGGAAGTACCTAAGATTTGTATTTCAGGACCAAATCTTCCAGTTTCGAGCTCTATGCCTCAGTTTAACCACAGCACCTCAAGTGTTCACCCAGGTTTTGGCCCCTTTGGCATCTTGGCATCTCTGGCCTGGAAGACTCATTCATCTCTATCTTCTGTTAACCCAGGAATAAACATCTCACTTTACCTGGGGATGACTCTGAACTCTCGTCTTTTTTGGGTTTTCCAGCCCCAAAGAGAGTAGAATCCTGTCTACGTACGATCGACGAGTTTCTCTCCCTTCAGAGCTGCACAGCCAACAAATGGATGAGTCTCCTCGGAACGTTGGCCTCGCCAGAGCAGTTTGTTTTTCAGGGGAGACTTTATATGAGGGTGCTTCAGTTTTTCCTCAAAGCCAGTTGGGACACAAACAGACATCCAGACTCTTTCGTGTTTCTGGTGACACAGAGCATCAAGGAACACCTGCTTCTGTGGAGATCCAAAAGCAGGTTATTACAAGGAAAGTCACAGAACCCAGACCTAAGCTTCTTTGCAGACACCTCGGATGCGGGCTGAGGCGCTCTCCTGGAAGACAAGGAAGTCTCCAGGACATGGTCACATGTTCAAAAGAAACTACATATCAGTGTGAAAGAACTCAAGGCCATTCACTTAGGTCTTCAGGGCTTTGCCTCCGAGGTGTATGACAAAACCATAGCAGTCCAATCAGACAACACTACAGCCCTGTTGTACATCAGCAAGCAGGGAGGAACCCATTCCTTCTCACTCTGCAAAGCAGCGAGGGATATGCTTCTCTGGGCTGACCAGAACAGGACAAGAGTTCCGACATGATTTGTCCTGAGGAAACTAAATGTACTGGTGGACCAGCCATGCTGAAGCAACCAAGTCATTCCCATGTAGTGGACTCTTCATCCTTTAGTTAGCATGGCCCTTTGGAGACTGTGGGGAAAACCAAAGGTGGATCTTTTCGCAACATCCAAAAACAATTGTCTGCCTCTTTTTTTTGTTCGCCAGTACCAGATGCATTGGCATGGGCGACGGATGTGATGCTGCAGGACTGGTCCAACAAGGATCTTTAGGCCTTCCCTCCCTTCAGAATGATACGGGAAGTTTTGAACAAATTCCAGTTTCACAAGAATGTGTCAATGATCCTGATTACTCCCTTTTGCCCCCTATAGGAATGGTTTCTGGACCTCATGGGTCTTCTGGTGGATTTTCCAAAACCACTTCCTCAAAGGCACGATCTTCTCAAACAACCCCATGACAAAAGATTTTATCAAGGGTTATCTACTCTAGCTCTGACAGGGTTCAAACTGTTAAAAGACTCCTCAGAGCTAACGATTTTTCGGGAGCAACTGCAGAGGCAATCTCAATTTAGACGCCAATCTTCCTGCAACATTTACCAAAGGAAATGGTCCATTTTCCCAACTTGGTGCAGAAAGCATGAAGTCTCTTCTACTAAAACAACTCTGATTTAGATCACAGATTTTTATTGTACCTTAGATCTTCCAGAGGCTTAGCCCTGTTGACTATAAAGGGCTACAGGGCTATGCTTAGCTCAGTCTTCAGGCACAGACGCCTTGACTTATCTTTGAATCAAGACATTTCTGATTTAATAAAACCTTTTGAGACTAGTAAGCAGAAGGTAACAGAACTGGTATCATGAAACCTAGATGTGGTCTTAAAGCAGTTGTTTCTTCCTCCTTTCGAACCTATCAGCTCCTCTTCGCTCAGAGAACTAACTAAGAAGACCCTCTTTTTGGTGGCTTTGGCAACAGCTAAGAGGGTTAGTGAGCTACAAGCAATCGATAGAAGGATCGGTTTCTCTGGAGGAGACGCGATTTGTTCTTATACGCTAGGATTTCTTGCAAAGAATGAGAATCCTTCCAAGCCCTGGCCTTGTTCTTTTAAGGTAAAAAATCTCAGTGAGATTCTAAGACCTGAGGAGGAAGAAAGAGTTCTTTGCCCTGTAAGGGCATAGTATTACTTGAAGAGAACAGAGAAGTTAATAGGGCCCTCTAGTAATTTGTGGACTTCAATTAAGGATCCTTCACCTCTTACAAAAAATGAGATATCCTTTTTCTTAAGAGAACTCATTAAGGATGCCCACTCTCATGTGGGAGAAGAGCTTTTACCTTCTCTGAAAGTTAAGGCACATGAAATAAGGGCAGTGCTACGTCCCTAGTTTTTCAACATAATAATTCTCTTTCTGATATTCTCCAAACAACTTTTTGGAGATGTAAATCAGTATTTGCATCTCACTATTTAAGGGATACTGGAAACAGTTTTTAATGAATGCAGTACTTTGTTTGAGTCCTTTATTGGTTGTTGGCATGGTGTTGGAGGAGGGAGAGTAGGAAGCATACTTCCATCCTTTCTCTTCGCCTTGAATTTTGGTGTGAGTTCTAATGGAGTCTGGATATTTTTATGGTTTGGAAATGGTGTTTTCAAGTTTGGTGTACATAACAGCATTGTTATCTGGTTGTCTTGTGTTAGTACTGCGCCCTGGGCAGGGGCTAATTTTCTGTAATTTACTAGTGTTCGGTGGTGTCCTTTGCTGTAAGTTTCCCACTGATGTAGCAGGCGACCCAGGGTCATACCCCTTGCCTCTACTGAGTGAAATGAGAGCCAACCAGAGGCAGTATCTTCCAGCAGCAGCTCTCTCACCAGGTAAGGAAACAACAAGCATTGTCATAATGCTAGCAAATTTTCTGTTCTCAAATTCATTACTACATACAATACTTTGGGGACAGAGCAGTCCATGTATCCCACCACCTTTCAGTGTGGAATCAGCTATGTAATTACTTTGTAAGTCACTTATATAGAAATGACATTTTGATAATATAATAGTTTTATATGTACTTACCAAGTAATTACAGAATGGGAGCCCACCCTCCTCCCCTCGCATGGACGTAACAGCACAAACAAATTGAAACTATTTACTCAGTTGTTCCTCTTCTTCCCCGAAAGTGGGCGGGGTTAGACACCTACACCAAAAATAAAAGAATTGCTACCGTGAGTTTCAAATTTTAGGTGCTGATACTAGAAATGGTAGCTATGTTATTACTTGATAAGTATATATAAAACTTTATTTTATTATAAACATGTCCTGTTTATAACTTGCAACATAAAGAGTTAGCTATTCTAAACTTGCACATTTTGACAGACTCAATAGTGCCACCTCCTTTCCTTAAATCAGATAATTATGTCAATAACTATCCAAAGGAAATGCAACCCTTTTGGCTAATGCATTCAACTGTACGCTGAGTAATGTGATACTCATTATGGTTCATCCTTGTTTTCTTGATCCTAAACAACCTCATTAAGCTTTTGGTCCACTGAATTTAGAATCTTTTACTCACTCTTGATGTAGACCTAAATGGTATTTTTACTGTTCTTGTGAAAACTGCCAATTACTCAGCTCCTCAGTTGTCTTATTTTTCATATGCTAGCCCAGAGAGGTACTTTTTACACATGTTAAATTGTAAAGGTTACTCCTTTGGTTAAATATGGAAGTAGTACCTCTTACCTTAACAATTCCAGTCCAATTTCTATAACTTGCATTACATACTCTTTCATGTGTGTTGGCTATCACCATATTGAAAATGTTAATTTATTCTCTTACAGTTTGGCTTTAGCTAGGGCTGGGGTGCTTGTACAGAAATCCCTAGATATTGGTCATGAAGTTGGTACAATAAATCAGTACAACGCTGCTTTCAAACATAATCATGAGGCCCTAGTTTTAAGGGGATCAGCCACCTAAAAAACCCAAAAAATCTTCAAAAAATTTGATTTGCTGAAAAAAATTCTATGGCTTTGTATAGGGTTCAAGAATGTGTCCACAAAGTATTATGATAAAATTTGCCTTATTTCTCTAGTTATGGCCTCAAATGTAGCAATAACTATATACCCATAAAACACCAATAGTGCAAATGATTTAGTCTGGTATAGTTTTTGTGATATATGTTATGAAAACTTCCTTTAAAATGAAATGTATAATGTCAATAATATCCTACTTGGCACCTTTTTAGTTATTCCTAGTCATGACAAAGCACGCAGGTTCTTGCCATGAGGCTCAGCTGTCATGCTGACAGTTGCCTACAAACAAAGGAGAAGGTCACAAAAACAATGAAATAGCCTTGACTGAACTCAGTATTTTCTGCTGTGTTTTTGTTTTTGGCACCATGCCTAAAAGGTCCAAGAGTTCACTTCATGCTTCTAGAATGCGGAAAACCAAATAAGTCCAAATAAAGTAAAAGAAAGAATTCAAGAAATTAGTGCCAAAAATAAACAATGGAGTGAAAAAAAGAGAGAGAGCTGTCACCCAGCAAATGGCGCAGGCTACCCTCAGCTGCTGACCAGAGACCAAGACCCCATCCACCCAGAAACGTCTCTTTGGAGGCGTCATCACTACTAAAGGGCAAAGATATTTTAGATGAAGAAAGCGTGGTCAGTCTGATATTATAGACGATCCTGAAAATAAAATGATCATAATAAGTGAAGCAAGATTTGATGAATTACTTGAATCATGAATCCCTAATTGTGAATGTAAAGTAATTCCCAGGATCCATTTGGCAAGGGATGATTCGAGACACTAATAAAAAAAGATATGTCCTAAATGCAGAGGGAAAATTATCAAAACAAAAATGCCCACCGATTTCTACAGAGGGAAGGAAGGCTCCAATTTACAAAACCAATGTGGCACTAATCTACCATTCTTTGTTGGAAGATTATGGATTCAAGGGATTGAAGAGATTACAAGGAACCCTAAAAGTATAAAACCAATGGGAGATAACAAGTATTCATGCCATCTTTTTACCTTTATGATAAAATGGAAACATATTTTCAGATGAAACAAGAGCAGATCTTTGAAAATATAAGAACATACTACAGGAAATATATGGGAATTGTGCCTGATGAAAATGGAATACTTAATATTGATGTATCCTACAGTGGGACATGGATGAAAAGAGGCCATGTTTCTAATGTAGGTATGGGAGCCATAATAGAAGTGTGCACAGGATCTGTGATAGACTTTGAAGTGATGAACAAAGTTTATAAAGCATGTGCCGCTAAAACGACTAAACTAAAAGAAAAGAAAATAACAGAAGAGGATTTCAACGTGTGGAGAACCCTTCATGATGAAGATTGTAATATAAACTATGAAGGTACATCAGGAGGGATGGAAACAGAAGGAGCCATATGGATGTTTTCAAGGTCGCAAGATTTGGGATTCCGCTATGCCACCTTAGTTGGAGATGGAGATTCCAGCGCTTATAGTAGTGTTTTAGCGATGAACGGTGGAAATGGACCGAATGAAAATGTAAAAGTTGTGAAACTAGAATGCATCAACCATGTAAAGAAAAGAATGACCAACAGAATTAAGGGGAGCGTTTGACGAAAAAATAGAAAAATCAAAATTTTCCGAGATATTTTATATATGGCATCATACATATCCTGACTATCTTCTCAGAAAGTTTTATTAAAAAATTCATCATAGTTTGGGAGTTATGAACAAAAACAATAACCCTATCATAGACAAAATTACATTTTTCTATAATGTAATGATAATGTCAGTATATCGGGTAGTAAAACACTTTTAGCTATGAAAAATAATATCTACATGGGGAGGATATGGCAACCATGTGGACCTAGTACGCCCATAAAACAACCAGAATCCTAGGGCAGGCAGTGACGCTTCAGACAGTCAGTCAGTAGCAGCTTTTTTTTTGACTAAATAAGACGTCAACCTGCCCAACCTGAATGTGTTTTGACACTCCGCCATCTAGCTTCAGAGCCAATTATATTACTTTGCAAGTCTATTGTTATATATTTTGGCTGTTCAAATATGTTCATTAAACATCAAACTGTGGCTAACAGCAAGCAAATAAATACACAGAAACAAAAATATCGTATATCTCAAAACAATAAAGTTATCTTAAAATTCAAACTATATTCCATAACAGAATGCAACGATCTCAATGAAACAAAAAGCAAATGAAAACTAAATAAATTGTCTAAAACAAAGAGAGAGTTTTTTTCATTTTGTCCCTCGAAAATTTTTAAAATTTTTTCAAAAATCAATCGAGTTTTTTCAAAAACGAAAAATATTCATAAAAAAAGGCAAAAAAAAAAAATTGAAAAAAACGCTCTCTTACTTTGTTCTAATATATAATATCTGTCTACCACGTAAATTTGAGCTCTTAGTTTGCAGAAGTTATGGAGGAGATGACATTTTGAAAAATTTTTGGGGTGGGGTTACCAGCTAATGGGGGCAAGACGAAAATTATGGTTACAGTCCTTTGCCCTATACAAAAATAAACCCAGGCACAAAATTTGAAACTGATTCATTAAAAACACGGCTGTTATTAGAAAAAAACGATTTTATCAAACGCCCCCAGAAGAGACTAAGAGAAGATGAAAAAGAAGAGAGAGTAACAAGAACTGGAAAAAGAAGAAAATTTAGTGCTCTAAATGGAAAGAATAAATTGTCGGATACAAATATTAGCATAATGACAACTTATTATGGCAGGGCAATCCATCGTAATATTGGTAAATCATGGATTGACATGGGCATCATTTCACCATACAGTATATTTAGTTCAAAGAAAATCAACATCATGGTCTTTGTCCAAAAGGGAAGATTTTTGGTGCTACTTTTTTCCAGCATAGCAATAGGTGAAGAAAGAGAGAAAATAGAGTTCATGAGATCTTCAACAGTTATCAATTTAGATGCTGAGAGTAAAAGCAAAATAAAGGCTGTGTATGAAGCACTGTCTGAGAAAGATTTGCTTGAATGCTGCATTCGCGGTCTTACACAAAACGCGAATGAAAGCTTTCATTAAAAATTTGGAACAGAGCACACAAGATTACGTTTGCTGGAGCACAAAGAGTAAAGTTTATAGCACAAACAACTGTGTCACTGACCAAACTTTGGATACAGAAAAGCAACACTGTTCCAAGAATTTGGCATATCTTCTGCTCTTCAACAAAGCCTGGAACTTCAAGATAAAGAAAGAAAAAGATTGAGTGCCAGAAAGAAGAAATTCCCAGAAAGAAAGAAAATACACAAGAAAACTCAAGAATATGAAGCTGGATAATTTTAAATAACCACATAACCTGGCGACAATGAGTAGTGTAGGCAACTATGATACCCTAGAGTAATACCTTGCAACAAGATCAGACATGGGGGAACCAGGAGCCTAAAATTTATAATAATGTGTCTTAGGCACATAAATAATCAATTAATATTCTTATTTATAATCATTTTGCATTAACTGATACCCAAAAATAAAAATTAAAACCATAAAATTAATTGTAACACAGTCTCTTACTTTTTTTATGTAACTAAAACTTTGAAGGCCCAAGAGCAGATTCTCAAAACTAGTTTTTCACCTTTAAAATGCATCTCCTCCTTAGTATTGACCAGTCTAAAAGAAATTTTATATATAACATGGGGAAACATGGTACATTAATAAAATGCCGGAGATTTTTAATATTTTGAGTTGCTGATATTTGGTCATTTTTTTCTGTCATTTTTCTAGGAAAATTTCATAAAAAAGAAAAAAAATTCATATCTCGAAGAAGAATTGAAAAATCAAAAATCCCTGGCATTTTATTGAAGGTCCATATGTGTTTTATGATGGTTTAAATCCCATCCCTAAAAACTAAAAGCAGAAAAAGATGCATTTTGAAAATGGCCATTTTTGGCCGAAAAACGCCTGACGTCACAAAACCTAAGGTCATTGACCAAAAATGTTTTCCCTAGAAGTTCCACATAATGTCCTTAAACAAACCCCCTATATATCAACAACCTGTCAATAAAAAAGTAGGAAACCGGCCGATCCCCTTAAAACTCAACAGATGGGAGTTGGTGGAATTTTTCTTAATATTATTACTGAATTTGTCACTAACAGACTGCAAAGAGCCACTGATGATAGGCACTACCATAACTTCAAAAATGTAATTTATATTGTTCCTCAGGGTAATTTTATGCATGCATATGTGGCCTGGCTTAGCAAACAAGCTGGTTATTTATGTTCAAGATGATACTTTACTCTCATCAATCCTATCTCCCAACTGTACGCCTATATTTGCTGATTTTTGTAACAGACTTAGTTAAAATTAGTGTCTGGTGCAAATTATGGGGTAGGAAGATGAATCCTAATACAACTCAAAGTATGACTCTTAGCAGATCTAGGACACTAGAACCCCAACACCAACCTAAATCTCTTCACAATGTTCCTTTAATTATATGAAACTATTAAAATTCCAGTTGCCCACTGATAAAATCTAACACTTAACATGCAGTTTCCATCATGAACCATGTCTGTTGGACATACTCATTCAATACTGAGAGGTCAATGACTGGTCTCCAACCCCTGTTTGCCTTTTCTACAAGGAAATGGCTGCTGTACAGACCCAGAGACTGAAATTCACAACTTCAATTATGCCTTTCTCTGTCATCACTTCCACCTCTGCCAACAAGGCCCTGGATTTTCACAAATCTGGAGAGAAGTCAAGAACAATACTCATTTTATAGTAAGAGAAAGATGGCTGCCCTTGAACAGAGGCCTGAATCTTCAGCACACCAGACATACAGGGCTTTGCTGAACCTGAAGGTTTAGCAACAGGTGTCTTTGCACCCTGCAAGGGTTTGAAGGACTAAACATGGCCGAAGAGGGAGTCAAGATAATCCCAACACTAAACCATTTTACAGCAAGAGGCTATCCTTATGGGGCATCTGGCAGGAGAAAAAGGATTCCTGGTGTGCCAGGTAGGTAAGGACCCCACCTCCTGACACCAAAAAATGACAAATTTTAATTAATTTGTATTTTTCATAGCTAACAAACCTACGGTCTTATTGTGAGGATAATATCTTCTAGTGCCAGCTGGATACCAGTAAAATTCATATAAAATTGTAGAACAAGGTATTGGTGGCAACAGGGTTCAGCCAATCAGCTGACCTCGCTTAACCCGAGAGCGGTGTGACACATCAGTTTCTTCCAGCCCTGGGAATCACTTTGAGGGGTGGCAAGAGGTGGGCAATGTATGTTAACTCTTTTATGCCCAAATGACGTAGTGGCACGTAAAATTACCCTACTCCCCTTCCTACCTGACTGACATACCGCTAAGTAAAATTTACCAAAATTTTTCGTGCGTGTTAGGAGTGAATTTTTTTTTATTCGGACAATTAGTGGTTTCCATAGGCTAAAGCATACCTTGGACCATGTAACTCAGGCATCAATACGCCAGCCAAGCAGTTCCTGTACTGCGCATGCCCAAATCCTTGGCGTAGTCAAATTCTCACAATGAAATTAACTGATCCTACCCAAACTTCTCTCTCATGCCTTAAATTTTTTTTTCTTTTTACATTTTTTATAAAATGTGGGATTTGTATGTGGGATTACACCATTGGAAACACTGCTTGATACCCTCTTTTTCTATAAATTTTTTCACCAACTGTACTTATTCGTTTTTCATTCTTTTATATGTCGATATTTAGAGAATTTTGTGGGCTTTCTCATAAAAAATAATTCATTCACCTCACTGTTATAGTTTTTGAGCTACGAACGATAATGTTGACAACGGTAACATTTTTTTTGTTTCAATCAACTTATAACGTCATAACGAAACTGTTGCCTTTACCAAAACCATTTTTCTTGACTCTCACTGTATTCCTCAACCTTTACTCTACATTTTCGTATATTTACAAAGTAATTCCTATGAAAAATAACTTAGATAGAGCTCTTAAAAAAAAAAAAAAAAAATTACTTTCTAGCGTTAATTCTCACTGTACGCCAGGCAGAGCGCTCTGTTTCTTACCCTCTTTTCTATCAATTTTTTCACCAACTGTACTTATTCGTTTTTCATTATTTTATATATCGATATTTAGAGAATTTTGTTTGCTTTCTCATAAAAAATAATTCATTCGCCTAACTGTTATAGTTTTTGAGCTACGAACAATAATGTTGATAATGGTAACATTTTTTTTTGTTTCAATCAACTTATAACGTCAAAATGAAATTGTTGCCGTTACCAAAACCATTTTTCTTGACTCTCACTATATTCCGCAACCTTTCCTCTACATTTTCGAATATTTACAAAGTAATTCCTATGAAAAATAAACGAGATAGAGCTCTTAAAAAAAATAACTTTCTATCGCTAATTCTCACTGTACACCGGGCAGCGTGCTCTGTTTCTTACCCTCTTTTCTATCAGTTTTTTCACCAACTGTACTTATTCATTTTTCATTATTTTATATATTGATATTTGGAGAATTTTTTTTGCTTTCTCATAAAAAAAATTCATTTGCCTGACTTTCCTAGTTTTTGGGCTACGAACAAAAAATGTAAAAATAAGTAAAGATTTTTTTTGTTAAATAACTTAAATTTTTCGTATTTAGAGGGCTGGGACTCTTATTCTGACTATTTCACCATAAAGTATAAACACTGAGAAAAAAGGACAGCAAAATGAACATTGTTGGCATAAAATTTCTATTTTTGCTGAATTTTTTAAAAAATTATTTTTTTGCCCTGTCGAGCGCTCCCAGACACCTCGGATCTCTGGTAGGAGCAGTGCTCAAACTATAAAGATGCGAAAGTGTTAAGACTGTAGTTTTTTGCTATGAAAACACAAATTAATTAAAATTTGTCATTTGTTCATATGTGGAACAAACCTAGGTCTTAACATGAGGAGAGACTCACCTTTGGTGAGAGAAAAGTTGTCTTAAACCGACTGGAGGTTCAGCACACCTGGTCTCATTTCCTGGTTATGCTAAAACAAAGGAAGGAGACGTATCCCTCTGACTTGTCAGATGAAAAAGTTTACCAAAGGGTCAGACTACTGGGCTAATACACAATGTGGAGGAACACTGTATAAGTGGAAGTTAAAGAACTATATCTGTTCAGTCAACAAACCTCCATTAACCACCAATTTGTTTATCATTCCACTCTCCCCTTGTCAGAGAAAGGAAGGAATAGTTTCCGCACGAAAAATATTCGTGTTAGAATAAACTTTCTCAAACAGAAAGGCCACTCACTCACCTGTATCTAACCAGTTACAGCTCATGATGGATTAATCTTTCTACTGCCCCTGGGTAGAGAAGAAGGGGAAAAGGGAAAGGAAAAAAGACCAGTCATCTCATTCACTCTCACTTTCATACCATCACCTTACGTAAGATACAAACTATCCAGCCAAGGGCACTGGATGAGCTACACAACTTGATGAACAGCCACCATCGGACCCAAGGAAAAAGTGTCCAAGGACCTGTGGGCAGCATCCTGAAAATAGAAGGATGTGAAGGTGGTCCGACGAAACCAAATACCAGCCTTCAAAATCCTATAAACAGATAAGTTCTTCTTAGAAGCTAATGAAGGGCCTAAACCTCTAACATTATGTGCTCTTGAACGCACTGAGTTAGAATCCGAGGTTGTAGAAGAGTTATAAACAAGACTGATAACTTCATGGAGCCAGAAGGAGATGGTATTCTTGGACACTTCTTTCCTGATCCCGCCTGTCTTTGACACCCCAGCCTGAGGTGACAAGTCCTTTTTAGGTAACCACGAAGTGCCCTGACAGGACATAAGAGCAAATCGTATGAGTCTTTATCGACAAAATCTCCCAAGGAAGGGATGGAAAAGGATTCAAATCTATCATGAACTGAAGGATTTCAAGTGTCAGCTACAAATTCTGGGACAATATTTGAAGGCTACAGACCTCCAACCCCTCGTGTGTTTAACATTAGCAGAGAGACCATGGAGTTCTCCTGCTCTCTTCAATGAAGCTAAAGCTAGTAAGAAGACTGTTTTAAGGGTGACTGTTTTAAGGGTCAAGTCTCAGTCAGATGACTGTCATGGCAGTTCATAGGGGGCTTGAGTGTGACTACTTAGCACCAGAGTCAGGCCTCAAATAGGAGGTTAAGTTCTCTGGGAGAACAAGACTGCTCAAAGCTTTTGAGTAGCATTGAGATTTCCCAAAAAAAAGAGAGAGCCACATCTTTTAGGTGCAGAACCAAACACAAAGCAGCTTTGTAGCTTTTGATGGCAGACACAGAAAGACTTTTCTCCCTCCAGTGACAAACTAGGAAATCTGCTATTTGCTGAACAGAAGTTCCGACCACAGAGAGACTTCTTCAATGGCACCAATCACAGTAGATGACCCATTTTCCATGGTACACAGATGAGGAAGATATTCTGAGATAGTGTAATGATGTAGTCACCATGGGTACACAGATGAGGAAGATATTCTGAGATAGTGTAATGATGTAGTCACCATTTGTAATGTTATGATGTTCTTTTCTTTATTGTTGTTGTAACCCTTCATATGTAAAGAAGTTTATTATTTCCTTCATAGTTGCTTTATCGTTTCTGGCTTTGTTTGTTATAGTAACGTTTGAGTCCCAAGAGACTTAGGAAGACAATGTAGTTTTCTTACTTCATTATCACACTAGTAAAAATAACACTGTACATATACAAGTTAAATATCTATACAAGTTAAGTAGTGTGAATATGAATCGAAGTATGAGCCTTGCTTTCTTCTCAACCCACAGCTGGTGAGGCTCACGACCTCACTCCTCTGCTTCTCTGTCTTTTATCTGCCATCTATCTGCTTCTCTCTCCCTTCAAACTTGCATTTTGAAGGCTCTTGAAAGGAAAAAGTCCATCCCATCAATAGGCAGGCAATAGCTTCTGTCCCACCTTGTAGATGTCCTAAGTGGCTGGAGATTATCTAACGATGTCCCTTTGAGTGCAATTAAATGGCTTAGTCCCCTCCTTTGTAGGTGGGACTAATGACGTCACTGGGAGTCTTTAAGTTCCGGCGAAAGTTGAAAGGTCAGTTCACAGGTAGGACGGTTAAACATTCTTTAATCATTTTGCTTAGATTAAACTCACGCTAATGTTTTGACTAACTAATCATGGCACAGGAAGTCTCATTACTCTCTCTGTCTCATTTCATTATTATTCATTCTCTTTCTCTCTTCTTTCTCTGTCTATCTTTAGTCTACTACAGGTTCTCTCTCATTTCTTTTTCTCTCTCTTATATTTAAGCTAAACTAATATTTTCCTAGTTATCATTACATCAGCCAGACATCTCTGTCACTGCTCTGCGAGAAAAGCCTCTCCCTCACAGGAGGTACTGGATAGTCTCCGGCCGTGAAGAGATAGAGATCCTACTGACTGGTGATATCTCTCGACATGAGGCTGGCAGAGGAGGTTGTGCCAAGGAGGGATCTCTCTGGGAACTGCTGACAGCAGGGATAGTAGATCGGGGAACCATTCTGCATGAGGCCACCACGGAGCTACAAGAGTCATCCTAAGATTCCAGGAAATCATTACCCTATTCAATACCTGATGAATCAGGCAAAAAGGAGGGCAGGCATAAACCACCAGGTTGCCCCAAGAATGTTGTAGGGCGTCCTCCGCCATGGCAAAGGGGTCTGGGACAACCAAACAGAAGACTTCTAGCTTCCTGTTGAACCTTGTTGCGAACAGATCTATCACTGGCCTTCCCCAAAGGAGGAAGAGCCTGGCTGCTATCCCGACGTAAGGACCACTTCTCATCCGAAGACATAATGACTATCACAGTGTAGTCTGAGAGTGAGCTAATCTATAAGTTTAGCCATGAGACGGCTTGCAGTAAAGCCATTGCTATGGATTCCAAAGTATTTGTCTTTACAGCACTGAAGGAGAAACCCGCTGACGTAATGTCTGAAGGGGGAGGTTGTTCACCAGTTGACAGACTGATGGATCCAACCAGAGAAGAGAAGCCTCCAAATCCTCAGGCACATAAAATCTCTGTTGGCATGAAAACAGTCAGGGGAGGAGTTTGCTTGATCTTCTTGGGGCAAGTGAACTCCCAGACCTGCAGATCAGGGTGTTCATCTCCCCAAAACACCATGAGGTAATATGGACCAAGGCAACATGACCAATGGTTTTGCTTCTGGAGCAGTGCCCAAGGCTAACTCTCTAGTTGAAATCATGGGCAGGTAAAAAGCTGAGGTTGCCTCTCCAAGGTTATTGTGCTCACATGAGCGAAATAACTTCCCAAAAACACTGCTCTAGTTCAGCCTGAAAGGATTCCGGAGAGGAAAAATCTCTCAGGACCCAAAGGATCCACAGAGGTCTGAGCTACCTTCTCTCCCAAATAAAAGGAGGCCACACCAGGCTTCCACTCCTTCTCACTCTTGCTCCCATCCAGCAGCAGATGAGTCTCTCAATAGAGAAGGCAGACAGGACTTATGAGATCAATAGGGATTTCTCCCAAGACCGATAATGCTAAGATACTAGACACACTGGTGATTGTGAGTATACTAAGAAGGGGGTGCAAGGTCCCACATCAGGCTGGCCGTGAGGGAGAGCCTGTCCTATTGCTCACCTGTGCCGAGAGCTGCTGATGCTGTCCTGAGCTATAACCCAAGTCCACAAACCCACGAAAGGGGAGCAAGGGGGCTTCACAATGCCATCAGAGTCTGAGCATGAGAGGCAAGTAGGCAGTCCTCATGTCCAAGTGGGGATGCACCATAGCACTAGCTCTGTATGAGATACAATGATCACCAGCCTGTGAACTGGCACATATGCTCTCCTGCCATGAGGAAGAGCGGTTGGGAGAAGTACACCAGGACATATGACTCACTCTGAACTTTCTGTTCTTCTTTCCATGACGAGGAAGGGAATTCTGGGATTGAGGATGGGGAAGATGATGACAGCAATGATGAGGAGGAGGAAGAACAGCAAGAAGTCTTCATCCTTTTCTCTGACTTGTCAGACTTTCTAGTCATCCTGCACACTGGAGGGGAAGAAGTCACAATATCAACTTGCTAAGCTACAGGTATCACCACAACCACTGGAGGATCACCAATAACAAACCAGGAAGACATACGAACTGTGGAAGCTAGTGTGTCCAGGAAGGCAGCAAGCACTGGACTACTTGGAATATTCAGAGTGGGCTAAATTTTGCAGATAGTCAAAAAACCAGACCACATGACAGCATTGTACAAAAAGGATATGGTACAGGGTAAAGAATATGGAATTAGGGAATAAGGGCAGCAAGCTACTCATCCATAATCCAACAGGCATAGAGGGAAGACAACAAAAGCGTCCCCTCTTGATGGCAGCTGAAGAAAGAGTGAAGTGGAAAGAGTGAGGTGCTTCCTCTCCCCAAATTTCCACAGTTAATTGCCTTGATTAACCCTTACACGCCTGTTGGACGTTTTAAACGTCGTCCAAAATTGTCTGTCGAATGCCGAGTAGACGTTAAAACGCCGACTGAAAATGCTTTTTTTAAATATTCGTGGAAAAATAATTGTAGGCCTAGTTTGCGAAGATTTCAAATCCCGCCTCGGCGGATGCTGGGAGTTCACGGATCCAGCTGTTGTTTTGTTTCTGAGCGTCACCCAGACGCCGCATGCAAATTTCCCCATCTCGCATCAGAGAGCATCAGAGCAGCACCTTGGGAGCGATATTTTGACGCAGACATGTTTTGTTGAACTTTTGCAGTGTTAGTGTATTCGTGCTGCAACAGAACGTTTGCAGAGATGTCACAAAGGCGTCAGGACCGTGAAAGGCGCATACTGCCTGTCGGAAGTGAGCGTGTGAGGCGAGTTTTAGACTGGGATGCTGGAGAAGGACCCAGCATCCAAAGTGAATTTTAACATTCGGTCAACTTTGACTCGAATTTAAATGATCGAAAAACGCATCCGTAAGCCATAATTATTACATTCGAGTAACAATCAATCATTTACCTTCATTTTGCAACAAACGGAAAGTCTCTAGCACAATATTTAGAATTTTGGTGAATTTTTGAAAAAAAATTTTCCTCCGCTCCGCACGCGCGAACTCCGCTGAAAATCCTGTCATTTCTTGCGTCAGCTTGCCGTAATTTTTTCGCCGTTTCATATTATTCGTTACATAAAGTGTTATACATCAAAATGTGCGCAATTTCATGTAGAATACAACAAAAAATATATCATTCCTTTAGCTCTTCACAGTGTTTTAATATTTACATCGAAATCACGATAACTGACAAAATTTTAACATTCGGTCAACTTTGACTCGACCGAAATGATAGAAAAACACATCCGTAAGCCATAATTATTACATTTGAGTAACAATCAATCATTTAGCTTCATTTTGCAACAAACGGAAAGTCTCTAGCACAATATTTAGAATTTTGGTGAATTTTTGAAAAAAAATTTTCCTCCCGCTCCTTGCTTGCAAACTCCGCTGAAAATCCTGTCATTTCTTGCATCAGCTTGCTGTAATTTTTTCGTCATTTCATATTATTCGTTACATAAAGTGTTATACATCAAAATGTGTGCAATTTCATGTAGAATACAACAAAAAATATATAATTCCTTTAGCTCTTCACAGATTTTTAATATTTACATCGAAATCACGATAACTGACAAAATTTTAACATTCGGTCAACTTTGATTCGACCGAAATGATCAAAAACGCATCCGTAAGCCATAATTATTACATTCGAGTAACAATCAATCATTTAGCTTCATTTTGCAACAAACGGAAAGTCTCTAGCACATTATTTAGATTTTTGGTGAATTTTTGAAAAAAAAAAAAAAAAAAATCCTTTGCTCCGCGTGCACGTACTCCGCTGAAAATCCTGTCATTTATTGCGTCAGCTTGCCGTAATTTTTTTGCCGTTTCATATTATTCGTTACATAAAGTGTTATACATCAAAATGTGCGCAATTTCATGTAGAATACAACAAAAAAATATGTCATTCCTTTAGCTCTTCACAGTTTTTAATATTTTGCCGAAATCATGATAACTGACAAAATTTTAACATTCGTCAACTTTGATTCGACCGAAATGATCGAAAACGCATCCGTAAGCCATAATTATTACATTCGAGTAACAATCAATCATTTACCTTCATTTTGCAACAAAACGGAAAGTCTCTAGCACATTATTTAGATTTTTGGTGAATTAAAAAAAAAAAAAAATTTCCTTCGCTCGCGCAGCCTCCGCTGAAAATCCTGTCATTTATTGCGTCAGCTTGCCGTAATTTTTCGCCGTTTCATATTATTCGTTACATAAAGTGTTATACATCAAAATGTGCGAAATTTCATGTAGAATACAACAAAAATATGTCATTCCTTTAGCTCTCCACAGTTTTTAATATTTTTGCCGAAATCACGATAACTGACAAAATTTTAACATTCGGTCAACTTTGACTCGATCGAAATGATCAAAAACGCATCCGTAAGCCATAATTATTACATTCGAGTAACAACCAATCATTTACCTTTATTTTGCAACAAACGGAAAGTCTCTAGCACAATATGTAGATTTTGGTGAATTTTTGAAAAAAAAATTTTCCTTCGCTCCAGCGGCAAGACGGACTCCGGCGAAAATCCTGTCATTTCTTGTGTCAGCTTGCCGTAATTTTTTCGCAGTTTCATATTATTCGTTACATAAAGTGTTATACATCAAAATGTGCGCCATTTCATGTAGAATACAACAAAAAATATATCATTCCTTTAGCTCTTCACAGTTTTTTTATATTTACATCGAAATAACGATAAATAGAAAAATCAACCTTCGGTCAACTTTAACTCGATCAAAATGGTTCAAAAATGCAATTGTAAGCTAAAAACTTACAGCCTAGTAATATTCAATCAATTTCCTTCATTTTGGCACAATTGGAAAGTCTCTAGCACAATATTTTGATTTTTGGTGAATTTTTGAAAAACTTTTTTTACGTCCGCTCATTACTAATTCATGCATCATTTTGTGATATTTTCTCTGTTTACTTTAATCGTTTTACAATGTTATATACCAAAATCATCGCAATTTAGTGTACAATACAACTAAAAAAATGAACTCATTAGCTTCAACCGTTTTCCTTACAGCGATTTGTATACAATTATATACGTTTTTTTTTTTTTTTGCTGTCATATATTCCAATATTTATATATGATAATTATATTTTTTTATTTCTGATGGTTGCATACTAAACTTCAGGCAATGAGAAAAAAGGAGCCAAAAATGAACTCTTAATCTTGAAAACTAAGCGCGCTGTGATTTTTAAAAAAACTTTTTCCGCTTCGCGCTACCTCTCGGAGGCCGCCGCATACGGGAGACGTTTTGAAAATAGGGTTCGGCGTTAAAGGGTTAAGCAGCCATCCAAGATTCCGATGAAGGATACCCAAATAGAAAAGGTGATTGTTATATCCAAATATAAAAGATGACTGTTATATCCAAACATAAAAGGTGACTTGTATCCAAATATAAAAGGTGACTGTTGTATCAAAATATAAAAGGTGACTGTTGTATCCCAGTAAGAACTATGCCTCATTAAGATGTCTTTAAAAACTGCATGTGCTTTAACTTCTATTGTCAAGGTATTACTCACACCCTCATTGGGTAATTCATTACATTCACTTCCCTGAAAAGACTTAGAAAAAAAATTTATTATAAAAATAGGGACCTGTCCCTTTGAGTCCAGAGCAAATAACAGGATGCCACAGGAATGAAGACTAAGTAAAATAATCAAGAGGTAGAGGAAGATGATTTCCTTATGTCCTCTAAAATTTAAAACCTGGTCCCAAAGAATACACATCCATATATATATATATTTACCAGACATCAAAAAGATAGAATTCACAAAAGTAGACCAGCAACTTCATGTAGCTGAACTTAAATTAGAGTATTCACATCCAAACCGCATTAAAAAAACCTGCGAGGACTCTTGTTCTCAGAGTCATTACTGACGTTGCTGTAAACTGTGGATGACATGAAGGCAGTCAGTCTCATTTCTTGGACCAACCTGTAGAATAAAACAACCCTTCATCTGAGAACCCAGCAGGTGGGCTTTCCTGCCCTTCACTAATGTGTCCATGAACATCAGAAAACTGGAACTTGCAGAACATGAAGAACCCGCATAAAATTTTCCTCCAGCTACTACCACTGACAGTCATGGAGAACCTCATCTGTAACAGGTACCTGGAAGCTGTCCAAAATAAACGCAACCTTCCAGCAACTAACGAAACCCAGCTGCAGAAAATGAATCATGAAACAGCTCTAAGGAGTAAGTTTCTATAGCAAGACAAACTGTCTGGCAACCATTTATAAGAACTTTGTGTAATACTTTGAAGACCACCATGAGATGGTTGTCCTCCAACAGGTTCACAAACTCCTGCAGTGTCTGTGGTAAAAATATCACCAAGGAAATTGGATATGAAGTTCTAGAAATTCTTAATGTTGATTCTTGAAGATTGGATGCACACTTTTTCTCATAAGATTAGCTATAATGAGCTTTTAAGACAAATCAAATTTATCTTTGAACAAGAAATAAAAATTTACTCTATTTTTAAATAAGGTTAAGAATGGCACATTTGCTATACTGAAACAAACATATTTTCATGCTTGTATAGGAAAACATATGGGATAGTTGGAGTTCATTTTCAAGAAGTATTTAACCCTTAAACGCCGAGCCTCTATTTACAAAAGTGTCTGTTGTATGCCGGCAGCGTTAGGGAGTTAGCGCCGTAGCGGAAAAAAAGTTTTTTTCAAAAAATCACAGCATGCTTAGTTTTTAAGATTAAGAGTTCATTTTTGGCTCCTTTTTTTGTCATTGCCTGAAGTTTAGTATGCAACTATCAGAAATGAAAAAAATATCACTATCATATATAATTATTGGAATATATGACAGTGAAAAAAAAAAAAATTTCATATATAATTGTATACAAATCACGCACTGAGCAAAACGGTTAAAGCTAATGAGTTTTTTTTTTTTTCGTTGTATTGTACACTAAATTGTGATGATTTTGGTATATAAAAAATTGTAAAACGATCAATGATTTTGGTATATAACAAACTGTAAAACGATCAAAGCAACACAGAGAAAATATCACAAAATGATGCATGAATTCGTAACGAGCGGACGTAAAAACAAGTTTTTTTTTCTAAAATTCACCATAAACTGAAATATTGTGCTAGAGACTTCCCGTTTGTTGTAAAATGAAGGTAATTGACTGAATATTACTAGGTGTAAGTGTTGTAGCTTACAATTGCAGTTTTCCACCATTTCGGTCGAGTTAAAGTTGACCGAAGATTGAATTTTTTCTATTTATCGTGATTTATATGAAAATATTTCAAAACTGATAAAAGCTACAACCATGAGTTATTTTTTGTTGTATTCCACATGATATTGGGCACATTTTCATGTATAACATTTTATGTAAGGCCTAATATAAAACGGTGCGAAAATTGCGACAATGTGACTAAAGAAATTCTGAGATTTTCAGGAGTTACCGCGCGCGGAGGGAAAGAAAAAGTTTTTCAAAAATTCACCATAAATCAAAATATTGTGCTAGAGACTTTCCGTTTGTTGCAAAATGATTGAATGTTACTAGAATGTAAGAGTTTTAGCTTACAATTGCATTTTTCTACCATTTCGGTCGAGTCAAAGTTGCCCGAAGGTTGAAATTTTGGCACATCGTGATTTATATGAAAATATTTAAAAACTGATAAAAGCTACAACCATGAGTTATTTTTTGTTGTATTCTACATGAAATTGCACACATTTTCATATATAAAACTTTATGTAAGGGCTAATATACAACGGCACAAACATTACAACAAAGTGACGAAAGAATTTCTGAGATTTTCAGCAGAGTTACTGCGCAGATGTAAGGAAAGTTTTTTCAAAAATTCACCATAAATCAAAATATTGTGCTAGAGACTTCCAATTTGTTGCAAAATGAAGGTAAATGATTGAATATTGCTAGAATGTAAGAGTTTTAGCTTACAATTGCATTTTTCGACCATTTCGGTCGAGTCAAAGTTGACCGAAGGTTGAAATTTTGGCACTTATCGTAATTTATATGAAAATATTTCAAAACTGATAAAAGCTACAACCATGGGTTGTTTTTCGTTGTATTTTACATGAAATTGCACACATTTTCATATATAAAACTTTATGTAACGGCTAATATAAAATGGTGCAAAAATTATGACAAAGTGAAGAAAGAATTTCAGAGATTTTTGACTGAGTTACCGCGTGGATGTAAGGAAACAGTTTTTATAAAAAATTTACCATAAATCAAAATATTGTGCTAGAGACTTCCAATTTGTTGCAAAATGAAGGTAAATGATTGAATATTACTCGAATGTAAGGGTTTTAGCTTACAATTGCGTTTTTCGACCATTTCAAGTTGACCGAGGGTTGAAATTTTGGCACATCATGATTTATATAAAAATATTTCAAAACTTATAAAAGCTACAACCATGGGTTGTTGTTTGTTGTACTCAACATGAAATTGTGCACATTTTCATATATAAAACTTTATGTAAGGGCTAATATAAAACGGTGCAAAAATTACGACAACGTGACGAAAGAGTTTCTGAGATGCGTCGCTGATGCTCTGTAGTGCGAGAAGAAAGAAATTCGCGCATGCGCGGCTTGGTAACGCTTGTAAACAAAACAACAGCGTGATTTGTGAACTCCCAACATCCCTCGGCACCCGACAGACAATTTTAGTCAACGTACGATACATCCAGTCGGCGTTTAAGGGTTAAGGGATGGTTAAGGTCATGCAGCAGCTCACCAACAAATTTTTCCTACCATCACCAGAGGATTTACTAACCAACCCAGTCCCTTCACCTTTCTCTTTCCAACTGCATAGGAATAATAGTGATGATGATGAAGTTGTGTACACTCTGACCACTTTAACCAGCACTCTGAGACCAGGAGACTGTTGTACCATAGAAAATCCTGGATGGCAGAGCTCACCCCTAAAAAATACCTTTGTAAACAGTCTTGCCAACTCATTCCACATATATATCTCTGTGTTATCAAAAGTAGAACATGCTATGATTACTGTAATCACTGCAATTCATTAGGTTTAGTTCCTTATGAAAATTCTGGCCTGCTCCATGGGCATCTCCCCGGAAAGCTTACGCCTTTGCTTGAGATTAAACCACTTTATCAGAGAGATTGAGAGATTCTGAGAGAGAGAGAGAGAATGTTTTCCAGAGAGAGAGAGAGAGAGAGAGAGAGAGAGAGAGAGAGAGAGAGAGAGAGAGAGAGAGAGAGAGAGAGAGAGAGAGAGAGAGAGAGAGAGAGAGACTATTGGTCCTGGGTTAAGTTATTACACTGACATGTCCATTTGCAAAAGTTAAAAAATACAGTTGTATTAAGAATAATTTTAATAAAAATATTGTTTAACATACTGTATGCAACTATATTTCATGCATTATTGTCATATTATCGTATTATAATTTATGAACATAGTGATCAGGCGCCATTTGCATTCTGGTAACGTTTACATTCTTAAAATAATCAGCTGATTGCATTTTACCAACATCATCACAGGCAGCCTACGGTTATTGGCGGGGGTTCCGTTCCTGGTGGCTTGACGATAACCAAAGAACACCAATAACCGAAATTCAAAGTCTACAGGCACCGCAATCCTCCTTACAGCACCCTAGACCGTGTGATGGCCAGATATTTTACCCTAATATGTAATAACCCTTTAATAAAAATGTGGAATTTCATTTGCCTAATCCTTTACTATGGTCTGCATGGTAGTTCTACAAATTTTTAATGCCAGATTTGATGAACTTACAGGTAACCCTTGGCCTAGATAAAAAAAGACGTCTCACCTTTTTCAGAACACTTAATGATGTCATATTTCATCTCCATTGATACTGTCCTCCTCTTCTTAGTGGCACTTCCATCGGACACAGCATTCTCACATTTGGGAGCCAAAGTAAATTAAAAAAAACATAAGCTAAGGTGACAAAGTATCAAGCAGCAAGAACGTATCGTGTATCATGCAAGTTCCTTTTTTGAGATACCAAATTACAATAGACTAACTCTTTTCCTTCATCTCTTTATTTATCCCATCTTCTAGTATAGTTAAAAGAGTAAAACAGAATGATAAAAGTATCATTAGTAATGTTATAATCGTTGATTAAACGCGTACAACCATAAACAACTGAATGAAAATAGTTGTTTTGCTGCGAACAACTGAATTGGATAACAACAGCTGTTTTGCTTGCATTTCAACCATTGAAGAAGAGTAAAAAATTACTGTGGTTATGTTACAAATGGCATTAAGTGGAATAGAACCGATATATTTTTACATTATACCTTTATTTCCTATGGAGAAAAGATTGGCAAGGAAACACAGTGCTAAATTTAAACTGCAAGTTGTAACTGAAGCTGAGAAAACAATGTTCAAACTGCTAATGACTAAATTATCATGCATCAGCAACATGGATGAAACTACCGTAAATAACAGTGGAGAAAAAATACTTTAATCAAAACTACTATTATTATTATTATTAAAGTAGTTTAACCAGACCACTGAGCTGACTTTCAGCTCTCATAGGGCTGGCCCGAAGGATTTGATTAAAATACTAGGTCTAGGCCTGAAGTCAAGCGCTAGGACCCAATAGATCATCCAATACTAAGATGAATGGATTAAAATGAAATTAAAAACTGCACATAGGAACATGCTCTCATACAATAAATACATTTACTCAGACTTCGTTACATACATACTAAAACGGTATATTAAAATTCAGAATATAAATTAAACAAAATTTAAAAATTCCTTTTTGTAAAATTCAAATGTTAAAAGGATTTTCATATTTTTATTATTTACTTATTTTTATATTTTGTTAATTAAATTACAGTTCTTCAAGAACATCATAATTGAATGATTGAAAATGTGAAAGATTCTGACAAAATTTCTTTCACTGACCTATTTCCAAAAGTAGACATTCGTTGTCGGTCATACTTTGAACATTCACATAACACATGTCTGACTGTTATTATTACTCTGCATTCTGAGCACTCGGGAGCCGGGCCATGTGGGCTGCTCATTAAGTGCCCATGTGTCAGACGAGTATGGCCTATTCTGAGGCGTGTTAAAATTACTTGTGCGTGTCTCTCTCTCTGATATGATGAACTCCATTTTTTAACATTAGGTTTTAATTCTTTCAGTTTATTACTTTCAGGTTCTTCATCCCATATATGCTGCCATTTATTTATGATACCCATTTTTATGTGAGTTACATAATCTGTAACAGGGATATTCACATTTGATCTTGTCATGTGAGTTGCTGCTTTAGCTGCTTTGTCTGCTTCTTCATTTCCTTTGATCCCTACATGCGCAGGGATCCAACATATTTCTTCATTTTTTCCATTATTATATAATTTATGGAGATATAATTTAATTTGTTGTACTATATTATTATTTGATTTGTAACTTTGAATAGCTTCTATAGCGCTTCTTGAATCACTGAAAATCACAAAATTATTGAATGATGATTCTTTAATTATTTTTATAGCTGATGCAATTCCATACAATTCTGCTGTAAATACAGAAGCATTATTGGGCAGGGAGAACTGATAAGTTTTGTCTTGGGACACTGCAGCATATCCTACTCCGTGTTCTGATTTAGATCCATCTGTATATATTGCATAATGTGGACCTTTTCGGTTTATATGCTCTATTGTATGCTGTCTATGGTGTTCTGTTGTATATGAGTTACTTTTTGATAAATACTTGAGGTGTGTGCAAATTCTCGTTTTATTCATTGTCCAGAGAGGAGGTGATTTTACTATTACAGGCACTTGTATATTTATATTCAGCGACTCAAACAATCTTTTAGCTCTAATTGGGACTACTGGCCATGAAAGAACACATTTCACTGTTGTTTTCACGCCGATAAAAGATAAATACGTAAAGCTTGTATGAAGATGAAATCAAGTAAAAGCAAACAGAATCTGTTAATTTTTTACACAACAACATGCCCCAATGCCATCTAAAAAAAAAAAAAAAAAAAAATTTAGTTCACAATGAAACGTATTTAAGTTATATTTTGACTTAAAAACACTTCGTATAAAAAATAACCTTGTCCCATATAAACAGTTTCTAGAGATTCATTTACACTAACTATAAGCAAGAAAATCACTCTGAATTGAGTTACATACGGCAAGACAAACTTACCTCGTAATTATCCCTCGGCTGATTTCCAAAGTCCAAACCAAAACATTGATCGCTTTCTCTGTATTTTACAATACAATAGTAATATGAGAATACATACAATATTGGATACAGTGAAATATAGCAAAACTTTTTAAAAGATCCATGGAAAAGACGCATTTCGTTATTTCTGTATTTTATGATTGTCTCACAGCGCTTAAGCTGTCGATAACTAGACAATGATGCTGTTAACCCTAGTTATGAAAATATTTGACAAGGGCTGTAAACCCGAAATGCAGATCACTGATCCCGCCAATACCCGGGGGCTGCCTGTAGCTGCTAAATAAAACGCATTTTGGAGATTTGTTATATTTGTAAACTATCAATGCTGAGTTTAAAAATGCAACTTTTTTACTCATAAATTCAGTAAATTAAATGATGTAAACGTGTGATTTCACCAGTATCAGATGTTGCTTTTGCCTCTTCAAAAACATTTAGTGGCCTGCACATATACGTTTCTCCAGCTGCAGCTAACAACTGTAAATTTAGTGGCATACTTTCATAAAGCTTTCCTCTCCATTGTGCGAATGATGAATAAAAATTTATTTTATTTTTATTTATGACAGTCACCATTGAAAATTAGCAAATTTTTAACAAGTCGACAACTGTGACGTAACCCTTAATATGTGTGTTAGTTATAGTAACTGACACTGGCAAACAGATGTTTCTCAATATGACTGCTTATGTCAGTACTTGCTGTTGTTTATGCAGTTTCTTGCATGCAGTAGTATGTGGTAGTTAATTACAAGAAATAGTAATGAATTCTTAGACAAGTCACAAGGTTGGTAAGTCTGATTAAATGTGTGAAGATTTGAATTTAACCTAATTAACTCTTGCTTCTAGGCCTATTTATTAGTTAAAAACTACCTCTTATATACATTATCAATGGTATCTACCAAAACTGAGACAGCATAGAAAGTTTAGCCTAGTGTAATCCACTGAAAATACATCTTGCATTATACACGATGTATATGATGAAATCATGTTTCTGGGCGAAATTTTAATGGTCGCATGATACAAGTATTTACACAAATTACAGTTCTCTTGTATGCTGTATGTTTTTGAGTTCACAATGTTTTAGTTGGACATGAACTGTTCTTGTGTGTTTACAGAGCAAGCTTCAGTTCTGAAATCCAAAGAAATCCAAAAACTGAAATGACGTGTGGCACCACCTTCGTAGCTGCTCAAGAACTAATGGCAGCTGATTAAAAAAGGTATTGGATCATGGGAATTGCTGGACCACGGAGTGCCAAATCTAAAATGTTGGACTGTATTAATAATGAAAACCTAAGGTTCTGAGGGATTCCTGGCTGAACCTTAATGACCTTATATGAATACTGGAGCTCATTGTAATGGTCAAGAGTCCTAGCAGCCCGCTGCAGTAGGATACATTCCACTCTTCACCCTAAACCTAATGTTCCTCAAATTAAGGCAAGTTCTTTAAAGTATATTTGTGTAATGAAGGGAACAGTTTATCAATACATGCTAATAACTGTGCATATTGGACATACAAAGGTTAAGAATTGGGTGAATGCAATTCTGAACACAAAATGGTATCACAAGATATGCTCAGGACAGAAAAATTTAAATGGTGTGAAGCATTTTTGATGGCATACATATATACAAGTTAATAATACAGCAAGAAAGGAGAGGGTCATGTTATGGTGAATGGGCAGGCACTGGATAAAGCAGAATATCTCTGTTACTGAATTTTAACGCAGATACTACAATGTAGTAAGAAAACGAATAACAACCATGAATGAAATGGAAAGAGATTGCTCGATTAAAGATAAATAAGAATAATTATCATAATTAGTATTTTCATCTCACACCAAATATCAATGACACTTATATGCCATTATATATATATATATATATATATATATATATATATATATATATATATATATATATATATATATATATATATATATATATATATATATATATATATATATATATATATATATATATATATATATATACGCAGTCCTTAGTTATTATGAAGTTCGGTTCTGGGGTGCGATGATAACCGGTAATCGCCACTAACTGAAAATCGCGATTTCAGAGTTTATTGGCACCGAAAAGCGCCGATTTTCGGTTATCAACGCCTCTGTTAGGTATGCATCGGCACCAATAAGTGGAAATCAGCGATTTTCGGCGCTGATTACTGATTATTGTCGCTGTGTGTGTGTGTGTGTGTGTGTGTGTGTGTGTGTGTGTGTGTGTGTGTGTGTGTATATATATATATATATATATATATATATATATATATATATATATATATATATATATATATATATATATATATATATATATATATATATATATATATATATATATATATATATATACTGTATACAGTAAAACCCAGATCAGTGGCTCACTCATGCTTGGTTGCCCCTACCACTTTGTCATCCCACACAGGAGGTTACAGGAATCATTCCCTTCCCTGCTTGCATGACTTTTGCATCTTCAAGGCAGGTCATCATACTTTTAGCACACACTGATAAAATTTTTCAAGTGAAGTAATGAGACACTAAATAGTTTTTTTTTTGTTGGAGCTGACATTTTAGTGAAAATACAAATTTCTGGTAGGCATCCCATCATTGTCATTCCTTGCTTAGACAGGACACAGGGATACAGTAAACCTTCCATATTAGCAGGGGGATTGCATTCCAGACGCCCCCGCAAATAGTTAAAATCCGTAAATACTTAGAAACCCCCCCTAAAAGAGCTTCTAAATGCCTGTCTTGAAAGTTCAAATACCAAATGTATACTTAAAGTATCATCCTACATCAAATATACCTTAAATTATTATCCTATTACTATATTAATCTTTGAAATTATATTATTAATATCATTTCAAAGTCATCTTAAACATTAGTCCCTTAAAAATACATACATACCCTTCTAGCCAAAACAAAGACTTACCTCTAATTTATATTAAGCCAGCCCTGCACTGGAACGGGCAAAAGAGAGAGAGAGAGAGAGAGCTCATCTCTTTAATCTCTCAAGGAATGTTAATCCATTTCTATTTAAGCGACAGACAACAAAAAAATTTGTTTGTTTTTTGTCTTCTAAAGATGTATTACCTTTACTAGCATTTTTAAAACACTATAAACACACACACACACACACACACAAACAGTGTGCACATGTGATAATACCAATTGGTTAAAGAGACTCAAATTAGTACTATCTTTTCCTCAGAGAGAGAGAGAGAGAGAGAGAGAGAGAGAGAGAGAGAGAGAGAGAGAGAGAGAGAGAGAGAGAGAGAGAATGACTGAACTATGTATCTATTTATCTATTCAGATTCATACCCAGGGCATTTGAAAGCTCCCATTACTAATGAGGAAGCTGGGGATAGACAAGTCCAGAGAGTGTTGAGGTGGTTTCAGTGCTCACTGAGAAGGGAGAACTATTACTTACAACAGCATCAAGAAAAAATCAGAGTGAATTCAAGTAGAAAGTGCATAAGAGAATGGAATGAACTCAATACAAGTTTTGTGTTGCAAAAGTAGAACCTGAAGTACACAATGAGTTATGAAAAAAACTACAGCTACCCTAATCAAGCTTGCTTACCATGTATCTTAACAAGAAGCTTACAGCTGTTGCAATGAGATAAAGAAAAGGAAAATAGGTCAAACACAACTACTTGGTAATTCACATATAATGAATAATGAAGAATATATAAAAATATTAAACATAAGAATAAAAGGAGCTTAGAAGTAAGCAATCAGTGCTAAATAATGATATAAAGGAATTATGACAAAAGAAAATTTGATGCAAAATGAACATCTCAAATGTACACTACACAATATAAAATAGGTTACTGTACTTAACCACAATATTAAAAAAAAACCTTACCCTTACCTATGAAATGATTCAGGGCAGGTAAAATGAGGGGCTGTCCTACAAGGAATCTCTTCGGCCATCTAATCAGGATTCTGAACTTTTGAAAAGTTTTAGTTCTAGCTTAAATATATTATACATTATGCATAATATAATAATCAAATCACATCTTTAAAATTCAAAATCCTAACTGATCGAATATAAAATTTCTAATACTACAATTTCGTTAGATAAATGTAAAATATCTTCTGGCATTCAAGCAACATAACTATACCAGTTTTTAAGTCAGACTCCAAACTGTAAATAAAACATACAGTATGATTTTGTCAGATAAAAAATGGTAAGTGTACAACCTCGCTAAAAAACAGTAAAATATTTCATAGCTTTTGAAATACAGTTTACAGTAAAATAAGCACATGAATAATAACTAATGTTTAGGACAAACTAGACATACAGCAACAATAATAATTTTTTTATATAAAAAGTTATTTTTTTGTATGGAAAAGCAATGCATAGTTTCCAATGCTACGTTCTTATAAAATGCTTGAACTACAAGGAAACAACAAATTCCAAACAATGAGAAGCCTCACCCTTACTAGTATACTAAGTAATAAGAAGAACAAAATTATTACCTCCCAGGAGCATTTTCTTACTGATCCCTTATTTGTTTTATCTGTGAAATAAAATGAAGAGTATGCATGATTCAGTCAATTATATTAATTTTCAACATACAGCAGTGAATATGTCACAGAATATCAACACTATCAAGACTGGCTTGATTAACAATAAAGAAAAATCATGTAATGATGCACAGCAAAAGCAAAATCACTTTTACATAATTTCATCACATGACACAACGATATTATATAAATCAATATTGAAAGATGGTCATAAACTATATAAAAAAATTTCAATTTCTTAACACAAAAAGTCAACTTTTAGAGTATAACCCCATCTTTCAAATCTAGCTAACATTGGTGGTCTTGAAATGTCCAGGACATGTGGCTCTTATCTTGTTAAATAAACGGCAAAACCTCAGAAGAGCAACACTAATGTAAAAACTTTATTTGTTTAATTCCAAAAAACAGCAAAATCTCAGAAGAGCAACACTAATGTAAAAACTTTATTTGTTTTATTCCAGAAACATCACTCATATCCAGCCCGAATAACAATTTGGGAGGTTAGGTGAGCTGCAAAGAGTCACACACTACTAAACGTTACCTGCAGAATCCTCATAGGTGAGCTCTTGGGTATAGAAACTAGTCAAGGATCCTAAAGACACATCTTCTAAAGCCTGAAGACTTCTTACATAACAAAGGACCCCTTTTGAGTCATACAAGATTACATTTGTGTAGGTAATGACTAAACCATAGTCTTCCATATTTCATAAAGGGGGAGACATGTTAACTGATGATACCAGACTTCTATATTTCCTAGAAGGAAAGGAAATAGGTAAAAGAGAAAGAGGATGAGAAATCCCTTACCCATTCCCCCAGAATGAATAGCCTGTCACACACATACTAACATTCCAAATGAGTGCAAATACTTCTATTCAAGAGTGAAGCTTCTTTGTAATCTTTTGAAAAGTTGGTTAGCATCTCCACAATGGAGACCAATAGAAGACTAATTCAATGTTTTTTTTTAAAAAAGGCATACAGTTTACTAACTGTCTTTGAAGACTCAAATGCCAGCAGATATGCTATCTTTATAGTCCAATCTTTTAATACTTCCTTCAAAGGTTCCTAAAGTGCTCTGTAATGCTTTTTAAACCCAGAAATAAATACCAGATGGGGAGCTTGACAGACTTCCATGGCTCCCCAAACTGCTAAGATAACTGAGTTAGAGTTATCACCCATAAAATGGCAGAGATTGACAGCTTCTACTGATGTCTATATAACAGAAAAGTCTGCTATTTGGCTGGATCAATATTTTTCCCATGACACTAATAACATTTCTGTAATTATTTTACTAAGCATAATTTTTACAATTTTTCATAATTCCGGTCATCCATTGCATTCTAGCCTTCCGTAACTTATACAATCCAATATGTACCACCAGAAATTCAGTTAATTCTAACAATCTTGACTTTCTTTTGTAAGGTTCAATACCACACTTATCAAGAAGTTTTGTTCCAATTGTGACCACATTATGGAATAATCATCCTAGTCACATAGTTGAATCATGGAAACTTCAAATGTTAAAACAAAGATTAATGCATTTTTATTGAGCAGGTTCACTTTAGAATCTCATTTCATAGTTTTAATTGTTTAACCTCATTAGTTTTTCTTTGTTATTTTGCCTGGCAGAAGTTGGTGATTGAGGTTCTGAGAGATCTGGCACTGGCTTCAGCTGTGTCTGCAGAAGAGCCTCTTCCTCTTATTTCCCACTGGATAGCCTCCATGTGTGAAGTTGAAGCATTTCCAGATTACACTGAAACATGAGGGAAATGTTTGGAAGTACCGTTTCCCACAACAAAAAATCCTAGGTCTGGTATCATTTTCACTAGGATAAAATATATGTGGCAATTAGATATATGTAGCAGATATTACATAGGTACACAGTAACATGCATATGAGCTCAGAAACAGTTACTGTTAAACATTCTAAGAGTTGGGTAAACAAAGCTATTTGGAACCACAAAGTTGGATGTTCTGAGACAAATAGCTTTGTCTCAGAACATCCAGCTTTGTGGTTCCAAGGTGACTTACCTAATGTTGGGTCTGGCAGTAGGATTATTGTGCCTTCCCTGGCAATATCTCAGCATGACCACTACTCTCATGGCAATATTTCAGGAATTTTTATCCATGGTAAAGTCACAAGTTATCAACTGTTTTCTTAATTCCAGATACCCATTGGGGTTTGGTAATAAAGAACAAGAAACACATGAACCTATAGTATATGTATTATCCCTTGTGAATCTAAGGTGACTTATCTAATTATGTCGGGTCTGGCCGCAGGGTACTGGCCCTTCCCTGTTACAGGAATACTGCACCTAATAACCACCCCTTAAACTTGGAGAATTCTTTGAAAGAAACATTTCCATAGAAAATTAACGATGTACAGGTACTCACCTTTTGGATGTCATGCAACTTAGGAAAGGAGTAAGGGTCTGCCTTTTCAATAAGGGACACTAAAATAATTCTCTGTCCATGTACAGAGAGTGGCTTGTTTGTGCTAGGGTGTAGGAAAAAGAGGACCATCTAGGGTGTTTGCCATGACATTTAAGTAAACCCTGAATGCTTGAACCAGGCATTATGTTTTACCCAAAATACTTAGTTCCCTTTGAATCTTCTCCTAGCCTAACTTGTCAAAAATGCTACAATCATGCAATCCACCCACCTGTTCATGTTCCTCTTCCTGTATAATCCAGCTTAAGACCACAAAAAAAAATCCCCACAAACACAAACTAACTTACAACCTACAACCGACAACCTAACAAAGAGAGCTCTGTATACCAGCCCACACCGAAAAGCGTCACTGGTTCAAACTTGTTTAGATTTTGCACCCCCCTGCAGCAGCGTATTGCATCCTGTGACGTCACAACACACACAGTTTCACTTCAAAACATAAAGAATGTTTTGTTATGGAACCATCTTATAAAATTAAATGTGCTTCTTATACATTTTGTAAATGAATAATGCCCATACTACTCACTAATGCAGAAAAATAAAAATAAAATAATAATTACACTTTAAAAACCGATATATACTCATCCTCATCAGAAAATGGGATTTTCCCTTTAAAAGGTCCTCACTCTTGGCCAAGAATGATAGGACACAAGACAACAGTAAATGACAACTAGGCGTGAGAGATGAAACACTGTCCCTGTCTAAGAGGGCCCAGTACACAAACCAAGCTCCTGATGCCAAAATGGTCAAGAAGACTGCTTTTTGGAACATCTGAGTTGTAGTTGTATTGGGCTCACTGAACTGAGGGGATGACAGGAGTCTAAGAACCTTATTCAGGGACTTTGTAATGGGAAGCCTTGCAGGAGCTGGCCTTTGCAGGGCAAAAGACTGGAGAAAGGAATTAAGAATTTCTATACTGCATTAAAATCAGTTCCAAAATACTAAAGCAAGGGTTCCAACAGCGCTGCCTTGTATGCCATGACGGTTTTGATAGCAAGGCACTTGACCTCAAAAGATATATAAGGGATTTTGACAAAGGAAAAATCTATTTCTGGGTGAAGGCCTGTGTCGCTCAGTGAAATGTCCCTTTACAGCACACATTTCTAGGTATAAGTATTGCTAGATATACCAGAGAAAAAAGCCAATAGGATGCCAGAGTTACTACCTCTGGATCGATACATCCTTATAGGATGTCGGTATGTCATCTAGGAGCCGAGTGGAAGCCACTACCACAGACACTTAACCCAATAGACTCCTCCTCACCAAAACCCCTCTGCCTAAGAGGTGCCGATCTACTCTGTCCCACCACCGCTACTACTAATTCTACCCACAATGCACCATCCTGAAATAGCACCCAAGCTTTTTTGGCTAGATCAGGTGGGGAAATATAGAGAGGGAAGGGTTCACTGAGCGACACAGGCCTTCACCAGAAATAGATTTTCCTTTGTCAAAATCCCTTTTCTGGGCTTGTCCTGTGTCGCTGAGTGAAATAGTAGCAGAGAAGTGACCAAAGAAGCTTGTAAATTTAAAAAAGGGTTAATGTAATAAGGATAAAATAAAATTTTTTATTTTGAATATGCTTTTACTAATCCAGAAAAGCAAATATAAAAATAAATTAGTACAAAAGGATTATAACTGACTTAATTAATGCAAAAAAATGTGGTTACAATCTTAAGATTAATAAACAAACTAGTAACCATCACCTATAAAACAATATTTAGTGAAAGCTTAACAACTAAGGTGATAAAGCAAAGCCAGGTATGGATTGAGAAGCAACCCAAACCAGATAACAAGATAGGAAGGACGGGAATACAAGCGAGGCAGGTAGGTGAGGTACCAACTGGTAGGGCAAGCAAAATACAAAACAATTACAATTACAATTTACCAACAATAAAATATTATAAAACAATATTATGCTGACTCTGGGGAAACAATGTTCCCTGCAGCGACAGCAGAAAAACTTCAAAGCCTCCAAGGATTTGAGATAATGACGTTTAAAGACTCTAGGGATTTCCAGCCATTATATTTTTAATTTCCTCAAAATTCATGTGTTGGAAATAATTAACTGAGGTGGCTACAGCCCAGATATCATGGACCTGGGGATAGAATCTGGATTAGCTTATTTAATAAAATAAAGTATTTGTTGTCTAATGCCATTCAAGGAAATGGTTCCACCATTTTCTCTAACAAAAGTGGACCTGAAGACCTCTGAGAGGTTCTTTTTCTAGATAGGCTTTTAATGTGACCACCGGACACAAGGAGGGATCTTCTAAAAGGGGTATTATCTTCAGGGAGACCACCTAATTAGAGGATCTTCATTCTTAGCTAAAAACATTTGATCTGGGGAGAGTAGAACCTCTCTCCCGATGGGAGAAAATCCACATGATTCGGCTCTAGAAAGGGCTGACAGTTCAGAGATTCTAGCTCCTGAAGCCAGGCTAATTAAAACAAAGTTTTTCTAAGAAGAGTCGAATAAGGCAAGACTCATTATTTGTGTCTGAGGCTAATTTTAATACATCATTTAAAAACCAAGAAACCGTTTTAGGACGGGTTGTTGGTCTAAGACAGGCACAAGCTTTAGGAATAGATGAAAAAGTATGAATCAAATCAGATCAATATTAAATCCCCATAGAAATACTTTCTTTAAAGGCAGATTTAGTTGTAGTAATGGTACTAGCTGCCAGACCTTTATCAAAAAGGGCTTTAAAAAATGAGATTGCAAGATTTGTAGTCATAGTATGAACGTCTGACTCTTTCAGAAAGTTAGCCAGTTTTTTAACTGCTGAATCATACTGACGAAGAGTAGACTCTCTCTTATCTGATTCCAAAAACATTGTGTTTTGAGGATCAACATTAGCATTTTTCTGAGCCGTAAACTTCATGAAATCCATAAAGTTAGGGCATTCAGCATTCCTGAGGAAGCTGACACAGTCTGAGTTTGTACTACTTGGGTTAACATTGGATGAGGAATTTGCAAGGCTCTGAGTTTCAGCTCTGACAGGAGGGGAAACCAATTGCTCTTCGGCCAGTTGGGGGGCTACTAAGGCTATTTGACCTTGAATGACCTGAGTTTGTGTAAAACTTTCCATAGAAGATTTACTGGAGGAAACAGATAGACTTTCTGCCATCTGTTCCAGTCTATTGACATTGTGTCTGTAGCGTAAGCCCGAGGGTCCAGGTTCGGAGCTATATAACATAGGAGTTTGTGATTTGATTCTGTGGCAAATAGGTCCACCTGAAGCCCTGGAATCTTCTGGCAAATCCAATTGAAGGATTTCTTGTCCAGAGACCATTCCGATTCCAGGGGAGTCGTTCTTGACAGCGAATCTGCAATCACGTTCCTCACTCCTGACAGATGTGTGGCTGACCAGTGCCAATGGTTTTTCATTGCTAATGAAAAGATTGCTATCATTACATGATTTATGTGACTTGTCTTGGAACCTCCCCTGTTCAGACAATGAACTATCACTGCACTGTCCAGGACTAATCTGACATGTATGTTCCTGGCCGGACGTAAGCGTTTCAGAGTCAAGAAAACTGCCATTGCTTCCAGAATGTTTATGTGGAAGTGACGAAAGTGGCTCGACCAGAGTCCTTGAACTTTTTTGTATTGTGAGTAACCTCCCCAACCAGTCAGAGATGCGTCCGTGTGGACGATCAAGGCTGGAGGGGGAAATTGTAAAGGAATCGATTTGGAAAGACTTTTGGCTGTTGTCCAGGAGCGAAGTCTTTTCTTTAAGATTGGAGGTATTAGGGAGACTTTGTCTCTGAATTTGCAATTGGCTCAACTCCGCCACACTTGATTTATGTCCTTTAGTTTTGCTTTTAGGAGAAGGTCTGTTACGGACGCAAACTGAAGAGAGCCCAGGATTCTTTCTTGAGTGCGACGAGAGGCTCGTTTGCACTTGAGAAACTGTCTTGTTGCTTTGGCTATCTCTTTGCATTTTGCTGGGGGAATTGAAGGTTTGTGGGTACTTAAGTCCCACTGAATGCCCAGCCACTGAAATTTGTCCGCAAGGGTTAGGCGAGATTTCTTTGTGTTTATATGAAAACCAGATATTCCAGAAACTGAATGACTAACTTGGTCGACTTCCGACATTCAGAGTCGTTGGAAGCCCAGATTAGCCAATCGTCCAGATAAGCTACGACCTTGATGCCTTGAGATCTCAGCTCTTGCACCACGGCTTCTCCCAGTTTGGTGAAGATCCTGGGTGCTATATTTAGTCCCAAAAGGCATCACTCTGAATGAGTAAGCCTGTCTTCCCAGTCTGAATCCCAGATAAGGGGAGAAGTTTCTTGCTATTGGAACATGATAATAGGGCGTCTGTAAGATCTATAGAGGTGGTGACGTGACACGGGAAGCAAGGTCCGTGCATTTGAGAGACGGTCAACATAAGGAACTTGTCGCATTGAATGTAAGAGTTTAGAGTTGATAGGTCTAAAATCACTCTTTGCTTGTCTGAGTCTTTCTTTGTACGCTGAATAAGCGTCCCTTGAAATTTTAGATGTCTGACTTTCTTTGTTGCCTTCTTTAAAAGAAGGTCTTCTGCATAGTCTAACAGATCTGGTGTTGGAGTCTGATAGAACCTGACAAGTGGAGGGTCCCCTACCCAACTCCACCCCAGGCCCTTTGAAAATAATACTGTGGGCCCATGGACTGAATGTCCAATGGTCCTTGAAGAGGCGCAATCTCCCACCTACCTGGGGATGCTCATTTAGTAGAGGGCTTACTGTCTCTGGCTCCTCTTGAGCCTCTACCACGAGATTGGCGCCTGGGACCGTGTCTGGATCTAAAGCTTCCCCTACCTCTATTGCCCTTGAACTGGCGATAGTTCTGAAAAGTCTGAGACTCATAGGTAGGGTTAAAGGCCGGAGAGACATAGGCTGTTGAACCAGCGGGATGGTGAGCCGGTTGGTTCAATAGAACATACTGTGGATGTCCTTTGGAGGTGGAAGGCTGGGCAATTTGGCCAACTGGGACTGCCTGAACAATTGTCTGGGTCTGGGGTGCCTTGTAAGGATGGAACCTCCTAGACCTCTTTCTACCTTTGGGTTGGGGCCCCGAAAATTCTGATGACTTCCTCTTAAAGGGGAGTCCCCAACGAATCCGGAGATTTTGGTTGGCCCTTGAGGCCTCACTGATCACCGAGTTGACCATGTCCTCGGGAAATAGGTTGGTCCCCCAGATAGAGGATTTTATGAGTTTGTTCGGCTCGTGACGGATAGTAGCGTCAGCCAGAACAAATTTTTGGCAGTTCCTCCTTGCCACTACGAAGTCAAACAAATCACTCTGGAAAGAGGCCAGAAGTGATTTGGTCAGGATCCTGAACAGAGGTTCATCCCTGTAAACAGCAGACGTCAACTCCGCCAAGTGACGGAATTGATAGATCTGCTGAGAGGCGGCACCTAGCCTCATACTCAGCTTTGATCAAGGACTCCGGAAGCCTGGGTAATTGCTCACTGAAAAGATTCGAAGCGCCTCGAATCTAGCTTACCCACTGTAAAGGTTTCGGAGCTCCGTCCAACATTCCAAGTCTGCTGGAAAGAGAAGAGGTAGGCTCCGTCTCACGAAGCTGTGGCATAGGCTTCTCCTCTGCTCCGGCCTGAAGGGTTAACTCTGCTACTTTAGAGGTGCAAGGAGTTGGTACATCCTCATTAACGGTGAACATTGTAAATTTACCTTTATGAGAGGTCAACCTAGTGTTCAAACACTCCCAGTCAGATAGGATCCTAACCCATGCCGACTGCGCTTGGTCCCTAGGAAAGATCACAGTTTCTTTGGGAACCTTATCTTCCCTTACCAGAGTTTCCTCGGAAAGCCGAGCATACCCTGGAAAGGGAAAAACAAGATCTGCCGGGAAGAACTCGTAATCTTCCACAGGGCGGGTGCCACAACCTTCGATGGTTAATTTACCATTAGCGAAGGGGGCATTGAAAGCGAGCCGCCAAGGGTTACAATCCTCATAAGCTGGTAGCTTAGAGGCATCTGGAATGGCATATGACTGTTGCTGAACTGGGCCTGAACTCACCAGTCCGGCCAGCGATTCTTCTTGTGCCTTCAATCTCTCCGCCAAGGATTGAACATACTTCCCTGACGACTCAAAGGTCGAGACAAGGTCGCGAAACATTGCCTCGAACTGAGAAGCCACCTGTTCAGAAAGCATCCTCCTCATTGACTCCGTGAAAGCTCCAGGGTCGAAGTCAGGTTTTTTAGACCTGCTCGACTTTGTTCTCGACCCCTTAGAAGGGGGAGTAGCTTTCTGGGCGGAAGTCGAAGGTTTGGGAGTCAATGAAACCTTGGCGGAGCTAGTTACAGATGGGGTTTTCGGGGGTTTACACAATTTAGGCAGAGTCTTCGTCTTCATAGAGGACTTCACCTTGGGGATCACCGACCCCGAACGGGTCCCCAAGGTGGAGCTCTTAGAGAATCCTTGAAAGGATAAAGACGAAGACGCAGGTGAACTGAAAGACAATGGGTTAACTGGTCTACCTGCCTCACTTACATCCCTACCTTCCTCCAGGTCGATGGCCATTGGTTCGACGTCTAGGTTGATGTTGGCCACTTCCTCGGCCACTTCACCGCACAGCTCCTGATCTTCTGGTGAGACCTGGGTCTCCAGCCTAATCTTGTTGATCAGGGGATCTGCCACTTCGGGGGCTACAGCTGCAGAGGCTCTAGCATTAGGGTATAAGATATTGCAGATATCCTCTGCCAGCACATAAGGACGCCCCTGACCAACGTTGCGACCAAAGCCGCCAACCCAGATCTTCAGAGTCGCCAGAGACGAAGCTTGACGGGACCGAGGGACCTATTAATCGAAAACCATGTCAATAAAAGGATAGATAAAGATATTACTTATGTCAAACATAAACAAGACTGTTTGAAATAACTGAGTTAACTACAATTGAAGGTTAACGTGCGAATCATCAACCACATCTGAACAGAGTCGCGTAGCATACGTCGCAGCCGTCTGGGTGCCAGACGGGTGGTCGCCGACCAACTGCACAACCAGCATGCGACCTGCATGCTACGTACCACAGGGTTGCTGCAAGTAGGCGTTACAACCTGGTTCCCGGCAATGCACCACCTATAATAAAAATTTGATACATGAGTATCTAAAATAGGCGTGGAACAGCTAAACTAGAAAAACTTAAAGTAAAATTATATATTTCTCCACGCCGGAGTTGAGAACTGTGGATACAGCGGAACTCTCCAATGGAAATCTAAAACAGGTGGGCCAAACCTGAGTCAGATCACGCTGAAAGCAAATCCGTGACACCGAACGTCACGAAAAATTAACCATACACACAGAACTCAACAACCGGGAGGACTAGTCGCCGAGCAAAGGTTCGAATGAATAACCGAACACGAAACTACATAAATAATAATAACAATAATATAAACAATATTCATTCTGCTTTCACCATTCCGCCAGAAAACAAAGCAACGACGCCAAAAAGTCTTATTAAGAACTAAAGCGAGCTAACGATAGCTGCCAGAACGAGTCCGGATGACGGAACGGTAGGGAAGCAGGGCAGAAAACAAAATTATAATTACTATTAGAAATTCATCACCGCTCCTCTCTAATTCCGCCAGAACAAAGGCAACGACGCTCAAGCTAAAGTTTCTACTAGAAGCTAAAGCGAAGCATCGATAGCCGCGGAACGAGTCCGGATGACGGAACGGGAAGAAGCGGGAGTGAAGCAAGGCGACAACAACAGGTCAGGTGCTAGGCACCTTCCACGGTGTCATCTCAACCGAAGAGGCAAATGAGCTAAGCTCTAAAATGCCCCCAAGGGAGAGCCAAGACAAAAGAGACTGATATAAAAAAGCGGGGGTGAGAAAAAAGGCGAAAAAATAAACATTATTTCTATCGCCTAGCCTAACCTCCTGAAGACATCTTCTGGAAATGTAGGCTAGGACTCGCCAATTAAACGAACGAGAAAGAATGTTAGCGCCAAACCCCACCTTCCGAGATGAAAAATTCAACTGGTCAGGGAGGAAGGGCCTGCACTCAAACTCGAACGAAGGCCACCCAAGAAAACCTTACCTACTTAGGCCTATAAACCAAAGAAGGAAGGAAGACTGGGGCCAACTTAGCCTACCTTCCAAGAATCGGCCGAGCCAAACTGGCCAGGTAGGCTAACAGACACCACCCAAACAGACTCAAAAACTGATACACAGTACATGAAATGGTATAACAACACATTTTAACAACACATTTTAACAAATGTACCTACGTAATGCATAAAGGAAAGCTAGGCTAGGCCCAACTTTCAACTTCTAAAAAATAATAGTAATAGTCGATCGCGTGAGATCGGGCAAAAATTGAAACTATCATTAACAGAATGTAGTAAATTAATATTAAATCGCTTGGGTGAAGGAAGGCATTCAATAATAAGGCTGAGGGTAGTCGCCACTGAACGAACACGAAAATGGCGGCCCCAGCCGATCAAAGCGAAAAATAATAAATGGGACTAATATAATCCGATCGAAGTCCCAAAACATTCAAATTTGAATACTCAACTTGGAAGAAGATGCACCTTGATCAACTGAAGCCATCAGGAAGAAATAAAGAATCCGTAAAGGAAAATGCAGATGCAAATCTAGCACCACAAAAAACCTGTTGTCAAAAGAGCGTGCTATAAATGGATGGTGCATTGTGGGTAGAATTAGTAGTAGCGGTGGTGGGACCGTCAGATCGCACCTCTTAGGCAGAGGGGTTTTGGTGAGGAGGAGTCTATTGGGTTAAGTGTCTGTGGTAGTGGCTTCCACTCGCTCCTAGATGACATACCGACATCCTATACGGATGTATCGATCCAGAGGTAGTAACTCTGGCATCCTATTGGCTTTTTCTCTGGTATATCTAGCAATACTTATACCTAGAAATGTGTGCTGTAAAGGGACATTTCACTCAGCGACACAGGACAAGCCCAGAAAATGAAATGTAAATCTTTCTCAAAAGATTTCAACCAGGCTCTCAACATGGAGGTAATCTAACCACATTTTCCATATCGACTTGTATGTTGGATAGATGAAGTCTGTAGTTTTTTAACTAGATACTTATCAATGTTAGGTAAATAATCTTTACGGGAGACTAGATTTAAAATTCCACACATAAAGGTCACTGTTCAGAAAGGAGGATGTATACTGCAGATGACTTTCCCTCCTTCTGTTTGGGACAGAACAGTGGACTCTTGATAGAATTTATCCTCTCTCCTATTGCTGAAGAAAAAAGAAACCAATGACTTTTTGGCCAATTCAGGGCCACTAGATAAGCAATTCCATTGATAGCCCGAAAAACCTGGGACAATGGAGGAAAAAGGTATACAGTATCATCCTTCATTCATTCCCATATTGTACGAATGCATCTACAATTGCCTGAATGTGCAGGTTCAGACACACACAACAGAAGTTAACAGTTCTCCCATGTGGCAAACAAGTTCACTTCCGGATGTGGAAGCATGTTGGCAACTGCAAACTTGAGAGGGGCTGAACACGAACCAAACCACTTGATATAAGACACTGCAGTCCTACTGTCTAGGACCGACAAAATGTGGGACCCCTTGGGAGGATTCAATTTTCTGAGATCAAAAGACAGCTAATAGCTCCAGGGTGCTGATAGGACACTTCCTCAGAACAGGTGCCATCTTCCCACTACCCAACGACACTCCCAATGGCCTCCCCAACCTGTCAAAGAGGCATCAGTATGTATTATCACTTATACGGATGGCGGAGTAAGGTTGATCTGTTTGCCAGAGACCCCTTCCAGGTCTACAGACAGCGAATCTTCCCAAACTCAGATGAAGGTGATTGCAAAGCCTTTTCCTGGCATGTGAGAGCCAGACTCTGTTTACATTTTACAGTCACAATCTTAGGAATAGATCATCACAGATGCAAACTGTAAGAGGCCCAGACTTTGTTCCAACTGTCTTCTGGAGAAGCTGGAGGTACCATCAAAAGGCCCAGGGGTACTCAAAACCTTATAATGACTTGTCATAAAGATTGGAGGGAGATAAAAAATGTAAACCTAAAAACCTTAAAAAGATTTCATCGGCCTTTCATGGAGTTTATTCTTCCACCAATGGCACAAGTGGGAACAGACTCCCAAATGTCCGCTTGCTACCCTACCCCATAGGGGATGGCACAACATGATTAGAGTGGCCCAGTGTAAGCCAAACCTGCTTGCCAGGAATGAGAATATTACAAGAATACAATCATCCCCACACTAATCATGTTATGGGCAAAGTGGATAGAATGCCAAGAGTCCTATCCCCAGACTCCCCCGGAATTCGTGGTCCAGCCTAAAGAATAGTTCCGCCTTTGAGCTGTCAATATGATAACTCTCAGGTCTGAACATTATTTGGTAGTTGATGGTCCTACCACAGTTCCCACTATTTAGCTCTGGATATAAACCCAATCCCAGCTATGATATCTTTTCCCATTTATAGGGTCAAATAAATTTTAGCAAAAGTGGAAAATTCCACAAAAATTATTCCAAAGAATTATATAATGAATATATGGGACTCTAGGACTCAAACCCGGAAACAAATTCCTGGGGTTCAAGAGCCCCCACCCTATGTCAAGGTGGTCCCACACAGAGGGGGATGACTTAGCAGAAAACCTCATTCTGTTTGTGCCTTATGTCCATGAGAAGGGAGGAGGGTGGGCCCCGATTCTGTAATTATTTGGTAAGTATATATGAAACTTAATTTTATCTTGAAAATTACATTTTCATATAAGTAACTTATCAAGTAATTACATAGCTGAATCCCACATTGACAGGAGATGGGATGCATGGACATATTTTACTTCAAAACATTAAATAATACAGGCAGTCCCCGGTTATCGGCAGGGGTTCCGTTCTGATGGCGTGATGATACGCGAAAATCGCCGATTTTTAGTTATTGGCGCCTCTGTTAGGTATGTATCGGCACCAATACCCAATTATCCGCACTGATAAGCAGAAATCAGCGATTTTTGGTGCCAGAAATTGCTGATTTTCATCGCTAGACAAGCGCCGTAAACCCAGATCAACGATAACTGGGGACTGCCTGTAGTAATGAATTTGAAATATGACAAATTTTGAAAGTAATTTGTATTTTTCCTAACATACAAACCTGAGGCCTTTACACAGGAATTACCTTCAGCACAAGCTGGAATAGGCTATTCTACACAACAAGGTTGTTCGGTAGTTGAACTACTAGTGGGAGAGGTGAGGGGTTCCCTCACCACCTCCCTTTGCTGAGTTGTGCATCCACTTGCCTTATAGCCCAGGTAAGCAGAATGAGGGGTGGCTAGAGGTGGGCAGTTTACATTATGTAGAGATCTCAGGTTTGTATATTAGGAAAAATACAAATTACTTTCAAAATTTGTTATTGTTGAAACAAATACAAACCATCGGACTTTACATAGCAAGACTTACTTCTTGGTAGGAGGATATGAGTAGACTTCCTAACTGACTGGTGGTTTGCCTCACCTAGGACTTTTTCCTGGTCGTAAAACGTCGAGCAGAGGAAGCAGTCCCATACCTCTGATCAGGGGAACAATTGTGCTAGGCTGTCAGACTTCTGGGCTTTTCAAAGTAATGGGTGTGAAAGCAACATTGCTCTGAAAAAGGCTTGGAAGAATATTGTGTCGGAGGCAATAAAGGTAAGATAAGTAATGGGTTAGTTTTATTGCCCAGCCCTCTCTCCCCTTGTAGAGAGAGGGCAGGATTTGCTTCTATCAGATCATAACCATGGAAAAATAGAAAGGCTGAACACTCACCTGCATCTGTGTCCATCCAGCATATGATGGTTTGACTACCTATCCTCTGCCCGCAGGAGAGGAAAGGTACTAGAAGAAAGGAGGCCAGTCACACACACACACACACTTTCACTTCTATTACCGTACATCTTAGACCAGATGCTACCTGTCCCGCCAGGGGGAACTGGGTGAGCTACACCACTTGTTGATGAGCCACCACAGAACCCAAGGAAAAGGAGTCCAAGGGCCTATGGACAACATCCCTCAGGTAAAAGGAGGTGGACGTCATCTGACTTGACCAAACTCCTGCTCTCAGAACCTGATATACCAACTAGAGGGTGCAACGCCCCTAACTTGGTGAGCTCTGGGCCGAAACGTACTCTAGTCCTCCCCATTTGACATTGAGCATGCCCGTTTGACAGTCTCATGAAGCCAGAAAGATATTGTGTTCTTGGACACCTCTTTCTCTGTCTTGCCAGTGCTAACAAAACGCTGTCGACACTCGGGCCTGAGTTGCCGAGTCCTTTTAAGGTAGTGCCAGAGCACCCTAACTGGGCAGAGTAGTATCTCTTCTGGTTCATTACCTACAAAGTCCTGTACAGAGGGGATCGATAAGGACTCAAATCTAGTGTCAGGAACCAATGGATTCTGAGTCTTCGCTATGAATTCTGCTGTAAATTCGAACAAAACAGATCTCCATCCCCTTGAGTGCTTAACATTACATAGAAAAGGCCATGAAGCTCACATATTCTCTTTGCAGATGCTAGGATAAGCAGGGGTAAAGTCTTGAACGTCAGATCCCTGTCTGACGACTCTTGTAAAGGCTCGTAAGGGCATGAGTCAGGCTTTGAAGGATGTAGGTCCCATCCCATTCAGGGGACTTGAGTTCTCTGGGAGAGCAAGACTTTTCAAAGCTCCTCACCAGCATGGACATCTCACATGAGGAAAAGAGATCTATGTCTTTCAGGTGTAGGACTAAGCCCAGGGTGGCTCTGTAGCCTTACATTGCTGAGAAGAGAAAGTCTGCTACCTGCTGAACAGTAGCTCTGAATGGATAACAGAGCCAGCAGGTCCAGATACCACTCGGCATGTGGCCACTTGGGAGCCACCAGGGTCATTCTGAGATTCGTGGTGATCATTACCCTGTTGATCATTTGACGAATAAGACAGAATGGAGGAAAAGTGTGTGTTGAGACTGTTCCATAAGTGCTGAAAGGCATCATCCGATTCAGCCTCAGGATCCAGGACAACTGAGCAAACACCAGCAACTTCCTGTTGTGCCGTGTTGCAAAGATGTCTATAACTGGTCGCCCCCAAGATCGAACAATCTTTCCACACATCTGGGTGTAGGGACTGTCCCGTCCCTAACACTTGAACCTGGCAGCCGTGTTTGTCTCCCACTACATTCTTTTGCCTGGGATGTATCTGGCTGACAACTCCACTGACTGTGCTATTGCCCACTCATGCAATTGAACCGTCAACTCATGAAGCTGAAGAGACACTAGTTCTTCTTGCTTATTGACATATGCCACTACCATGGTATTGTCACTCATGAGTACCACGGAGTGCTCCATTACTCGATCCTGGAACTCATGAAGAGCTAGAAAGGCTGCCTTGAGCTCCAAGATGTTGATGTGCAAGTGTTTATCATTCTGATTCCACACACCTCAGATTAGTAACTCCTCCAGGTGTGCGCCACGTCCCTCCCTCGAGATGTTCGAAAACAGAAGCATCTCAGGAGGGGGAGTGTGAAGCTGCACTCCTATTATGAGGTTCCTGTCGTCTAACCACCAGGCTAGGTCCTGTCTCATTTCTCTCGAAAGAGGAATGGGAAGGGACAGTGGATCCCTTGCTTGAGACCGGAACTCCTTCATTCTCCACTGGAAAAAGCACAGGGGAGGTCACCCATGAGGGACCAGTTACTCCAAAGACGACAAGTGACCGAGAACAACTTGCCACATTTGAGCTGGTTGTTCCTGTAGGGACAAGAATAATTGCACTGTCTCCTTGGACTTGCTGATGCATGAGTCTGAGGGAAAGACTCCCACTACTGCCATATCTATCGGCATGCTCAGTTACTTTATCCTCTGCTTGGGTATGAGGTGTGACTTCTCGAGATTTATCGCAATGTCTAGGTTGCGATAAAATTCGAGGAGGCAATTTCTGCCCTGAAGCAACTTCAAACGAGAGCTTGTCAGAACTAGTCAATCGTCAAGGGAGCTGAAAGAGAGAAGAACGACGGATACGAAAATAATAAAAATTTCATTAAAGAAACATAAGCCGTTGTGTGCTGATCCTTCTGTCTTCTTCATCTGAAGAAGAAATCGATGAGGGAGCTAAGTCCGGTTGCTTCTCATCTGCAGATGAAGGCTTCTTTGATATGTCCAAAATGTTATCCAATTGATGATGGATCAGGTCCAAGGAGGAGTCCTGCTCCGCAGGAACACTGACACTAGTCAAAACTGACTGTGCTGGGCGCTCATTGGGAGAGGTATGTGGTGTCAAATGTTTGGTAGGCCGTGGCACCAAACGAGCAGACGACTGTGTCAATACTGGCAGACAAGAAGTCACAAGAGAAGTCGCTGAGAGCGAAGAACCATCCGAGACTGGTGAACACTTGGCTAAAAGCCGATCTAACACTGAACGCTTCTTAGATAGGGAGCGTTTAGAAGGATGATCCAACACCGGACGATCACTTACCCAAAGACTACCTGGGAGCTCGGCTGGTACCAAGTGCTCGGCTGCATCTGGGCACTCAGAATCCACTGCACACACGGACAACACTGGGCACTCAACTGCCACTGGACGTTTAAAAAGCACTGCAGTCTCTTCAACCGTATGTTTGATGCCAGCTTGACACCTGGTGCCAGCTGTGCTCTCACATACTAGACTCTCACCCCCTTTGCAGCCCTCTGCCATCACAGAACGTGGGCCCGCCCCCTCCCCCCAAACAAGGGTGCTCGGCCACTACTCCCTTCTTGGTAAAAGAGCACCACAACTCCCTCTTCTTCAGAATGCCCAAGGCGAAGAGGGAAGCTAGTTCTTGCGAGCCATCACAAACCACCTTGTCTGTGCAGGACAACACTCTCAACCAGTCCGCTGTAAAGTTTTCTTGGAGGGAGGAGCAATCTTCAATTTTCATCATCAAAGCCCCCAGTCCAATCTAGAAAGCTGAAGATTCAAAGACTTTGAACAAGTTCTTCACTAATGGTCCAGCTCTGAGGATGAAAAGCAGAGCTTGGCAGAAGTGAACGGCGAATATCACACAGAGTCAATCAAGCCAGAGAAGTCTCCCTGGGAGGAGGCAGGCACTCCCAAAGAAGGAGCTCCCCCGGTGACATAATACTGATGCTTCCTTTTCATCACACGAGGGGGAGGGGTGCAAAAGGTAGCCTTCCCGAGATCTCTCTTGTCAGACAACCAACTCTCGATGCAAGACAAGGCTTTCTTCAAGGAACAGTATAGAACCGTCTTTGGCAGGTTAGAGGCACCTGCGGGTTGCCTCATCATAAAAGCAGCCTGGTGACGAGGGAGCTGAAAGAGAGAAGAACGGAAATGAAAATAATAAAAATTTCACTAAAGAAACATAAGCCGTTGTGTATTGATCCTTCTCTGTGTCTCCTTCATCTGAAGAGGAAATCGATGAGGGAGCTAAGTTCGGTTGCTTCTCATCTGCAGATGAAGGCTTCTTTGATATGTCCAAAATGTTATCCAATCGATGATAGATCAGGTTCAAGGAGGAGTCCTGCCTGCACTGCAGAAACACTGAAACTAGTCAAAACTGACTGTGCTGGGCGCTCACTGGGAGAGGTATGTGGTGCCGAATGTTTGGTAGGCCGTGGTACGTAGGTCGTGGTACCAAATGAGTAGACGACTGTGTCAATACTGGCAGATGAGAAGTCACAAGAGAAGTCGCTGAGAGCGAAGAACTATCCGAGACCGGTGAACACTTGGCTAAAGAGCGATCTAACACTGAATGCTTCTTAGATAGGGAGCGTTTAGAAGGATGATCCAACACCGGATGATCACTTACCCAATGACTACCTGAGAGCTTGGCTCATACCAAGTGCTCGGCTGCATCTGGGCGCTCAGAATCCACTGCACACACGGACAACACTGGGCACTCAACTGCTCCTGGACGTTTAAAATGCACTGCAGTCTCTTCGACCGTATGTTTGATGCCAGCTTGACACCTGGCGCCAGCTGTGCTCTCACATACTACACTCTCGTCCCCTTTGGAGCGCTCCGCCATCACAGAACGTGGCCCCCCCCCACCCGCCCCAAAGGGTGCTCGGCCGCTACTCCCTTCTTGGTAAAAGAACACCACAACTCCCTCTTCTTCAGAATGCCCAAGGCGAAGAGAGAAGCTAGTTCTTGCGAGCCATCACGAATCACCTTGTCTGTGCAGGACAACACTCCCAACCAGTCCGCTGTAAAGTTTTCTTGGAGGGAGGAGCAATCTTCAATTTTCTTCATCAAAGCCCCCACAGTCCAATCTAGAAAGCTGAAGACTCAAAAAATTTGAACAAGTTCTTCACTAAATGGTCCAGCTCTGAAGACGAAAAGCAGATCTTGGCGGAAGTGAATGCTGAATATCGCGCAGAGTCAATCAAGCCAGAGAAGTCTCCCTGGGAGGAGGCAGACACTCCCAAAGAAGGAGCTTCCCCGGTGACATAATACTGATGCTTCCTTTTCATCACATGAGGGGGAGGGGTGCAAAAGGTAGCCTTCCCAAGATCTCTCTTGTCAGACAACCAACTCTCGATGCAGGACAAGGCTTTCTTCAAGGAACAAGAGAGAACCATCTTCGGCAGGTTAGAGGCACCTGCGGGTTGCCTATCATAAAGCAGAGCCTGGTGACGAGGGAGCCGAAAGAGAGAAGAACGACGGATAAGAAAATAATAAAAATTTCATTACAGAAATGTAAGCCGTTGTGTGTTGATCCTTCTCTGTGTCTTCTTCATCTGAAGAGGAAATCGATGAGGGAGCTAAGTCCGGTTGCTTCTCATCTGCAGACGAAGGCTTCTATGACGTCCAAAATGTTATCCAATCGATGATGGATCATGTCCAAGGAGGAGTACTGCACCGCAGAAACACTGAAACTAGTCAAACTGACTGTGCTGGGCGCTCACTGGGAGAGGTATGTGGTGCCAAATGTCTGGTAGGCCGCTTCTTAGATAGGGAGTGTTTAGAAGGATGATCCGAAACCGGATGATCACTTACCCAATGACTACCTGGGAGCTCGGCTCGTACCAAGTGCTCGGCTGCACCTGGGCGCTCAGAATCCACTGCACACACGGACAACACTGGGCACTCAACTGCCACTGGACGTTTAAAATGCACTGCAGTCTCTTCGACTGTATGTTTGATGCCAGCTTGACACCTGGCACCAGCTGTGCGCTCACACACTACACTCTCATCCCCTTCGGAGCGCTCCGCCATCACAGAACGTGGTCCCCCCTCAAAAAGGGTGCTCGGCCGCTGCTAGTTGTTCGGCGCTCTTCTTCTACGGATGCTTGGGGACAAAATACTAAGGAGACGTCGGGGCACTTTTCTGGTTCCAGAAGCTGCACGAGGGTTCTGGGCTATGATCCAGATCTCTGGAACACTTACTAGGAAGTGGAGGAGCGCTCTCAGAGGTAGCAGACCTTTTCAATGGTCTGGAAGACTCATGAAAGCGAAAACTACGCCTCCTGCCTGAGCTGGAGTCGAAGTTTCTCAACGATAACATCCACACAGATGCTTTTCCAGCCGCTGTCCGCCGAATCCTGGAGCCACACAACAAGCTCGGCTGAGGGGGGCAACTCCCCCTGGGCAAACCCCATCAACCTCCCTTGGATGACCAGTTTGCCTCCTCCCTGGTGTAGGGGAGTCTGGCAGGGACCTTAGTCTAGGAGCATCAGTGGGATGGGTAGCCACCTCCTCCACTGACACAACACTTGCACCAACACTACAAGCACTTATTTGATCCATCAGGATCCTAACCGAAGCCCTAAGCTGGGTTACGGTATCAACTAGAACATTAAACTTCTTATCTACCCGGGCTTCGAGGCTGGCTAAAGCACTGGGCTCGGAAGGAAGGGAGACAGGTAAGGTAGTTAATGGCAGAGTTAGAGGACTTGGAATAGGGGAAAAGGTAGTCACAAGTGTCGAAGGTACAGCTACTTCAGGAGGATGAGACAACCTAACTTCGGCTTTTGCAGCCGCCTTTCTCTCTCTATCTCTTTGCAGTCTCACTAAATGAGAATTCAAAGTTTTCCATCTCCCCTGATCCCATTCCCTACACACTCGTCACAATTAAGGTCAGGAGAACAAGTTTGTCCTTTACAAGAACTACAAATAGTATGCATGTCATATTTAGCCGATGTCAATCTAGTCTTCCAGCCCTTGATGCAATACCTAATACTATGGGCACTAGAATCTGACATACTTCAGTCACAATCGGGAAACTAGCTAAGCTAAAATAGATTAGCGCTGCCAAAAAGAACAGTGTACTTCACCAAAAGTTGGTGATGCCTCCAACTAACCAGTGAAATTCAATTCAAAACAAAAGTTACCCAACAACCAATGTTCAGTCGATGAGCGGCACGAACAAACTGAGTTCTTGAGCCAGGTTGCACCTATTCTTCCCCAAAAGTGGGCGGGGTCAGCTACCTACACCAAAACAATAAAGTGCTACCACGAAATTTAAAACTTAAGCTGCCATGAAAAGTAGGAACTAATAGCAATGTAATACTTCGTAAGTTACTTATATAAAAAAAATTTAAAACTTAAGCTGCCATGAAAAGTAGGAACTAATAGCAATGTAATTACTTGGTAAGTTACTTATATAAAAACATGTATTTCTTAACTCAAAGAGAGAGAGAGAGAGAATTATGAAAGCCTTGGGAAAGAAACAGGTTTTTAGCTTTGTGCTGGTAATAAACCTTACTGAAATATTAAAGTGATATTGAAATTATATTAAAATTACATTAAAGTGATACCGAAATTATATTAAAATGACATTACTGTAAAGTGTTTTAGGATGATAGTTTAAGGTATACATGTAAACATAATATCAGTTCACCCTCTCTCAAGTTATTCTCTCTTTCTCCAATAATTCATGAATAATTTCACTTTTGATATTTAACATAAGGCAACCCCTCATATCTTTCTCTCTTTGTACTTTATACATCCTTTAACGAAATATGAATTACTGTATCATTAAAAATATGAAAAAAACCCAGGAAGTTCACAAAGCCATCATTGAATGAGTGCATGCACCCATATGTACGTTACAATTTTTTTATTGCTTTGACATAGGCTCCATGACAACAAGCTATTAGCTGGAGGAATTAGAAGTAGCCAATCACAGGGCTTGTAGCAAACACCCCAACCTCTCTCTCTCTCTCTCTCTCTCTCCATGATGACACGCTATTGGCTGGGAGGGTTGGAAATAGCCTTGAAAGAGGTAGGATGTGTTACTCCACTGAAGGCATTGTGACATGGGATGCGGCCAACCGAAATATGCCGTTGGTAACGCTTAACAGGTTAATAATAAGGCTTTTATATTACTTTATGGGTACTGTTTGTTTACATAAATATACTTCATAGCAAAAGGGAAAACGGAACAACTTCAATACTATGAGAAAAAACAAAACTTATTTAATTTGTATTAAAGATTCATTTAATTTGTATTAAATATTTATAGATATTTTGCTGTGTTTACATTAATATTATTTTAGAATTAGTAAATCATTGTTATAAGTGCTTTAGGGTTATAAGTGTTTTAGGAAGGTAATCGAAGATGACTTTGGGTGTTTTGGGATGAGGTTTGGGGTGTATTTTTGTTTGAAATATTAATTTGTTTTAGTATGATGATTTAAGGTATATTTTCGCTTGAACTATTAAATTAGGCAGTGAACTGTTAAAATAAGCAGTTATAAGCATTTTACAGTATTTTAAGGGGTACGGGGTAAAAATATACCAGTAATTTACGGCAAAAATAACAAATTTTCAAAATAATTTATATTTTTCATAACTAACAAACCTGCAGTCTTAACATTATGATAAATCTTCCAGCGCCAGCTGGAAACGGTAAAATAGAATTGCATATGTAAGGAACTGGTGGCAATTGTCCTCTGTCACGAGTTAGGTGGAACAACCACCGACCCAAGCTGGGACTCGTGACGTATCAGTATTCTTCCAACCCAGGTTAAACTGTCAGAGGGGTGGTTAGAGGTGGGCCTTAAATGTTAAGCCTGCAAGTTTGTTAGTTATGAAAAATACAAATTATCTTAAAATTTTGTGATTTGTTCATACACGGAACAAACCTGGGGCCGTAACATTAGGACAGACTTACTGTTAGTGGAAGGTAAGTATCAATAACCGACTGCAGGTTTGTCACACCTGGTCATTCTTCTTGTATAAGAGAAATCTAAGAAAGACAACCTACCCCTCTGAACCTTAGATATGTAAATAACTTAGGCTCAGACTCCTGTATAATTGGGGACCTTAATTCTCACCCCCACAAAACAATTTTATAGCAAATTTACTCGCTTCTGTCAAAATCACGCTCTCCAAATTACCTATGTTATGCACCTCCCTCCCTCCTCCTGTACCTATGTAGAAAACAGAACGGACACAATTACAACTTCCTGGCTGGACCACTGCATCACGTCCCCACAACTTTATGATTCTATTGTGACCTGCAACATTCACTATGATCTTGCAACAGGCTATGATCACATTCCCTTACAGGTGTCATTCAGTACACCATCCCTTCCTACCGTGAACCCCTTAACTGATCGCCCACCTGCTGTAAACTGGGATTTCAAAAACCAAAAGAAAACCAGATCCTTTAGGGAAACCATGGAAACCAGGCTGCAGTCAATAGTTCAAACGGCAGACGCCTTACTGTGCACTAACCTAAAATGTTGAAATGACCATCACAGGAGAGATCTGAAAGAATTCTATTCAAATACAATTTCCGCTATGCTTGCCTCTGGCAGGGATACCTTTAGATCTTGTTAAGGCAACTCTCGTAATATACCTGGATGGAATGACTTGGTTAAGGATCTACATACACATTTACGAGAAATGTTTTTACTGTGGAGGCAAAATGGTATTCCAAGGGAAGGACACTTTGCACTGCTAATGAGGCAGGCGAGAGCGCACAGTTCAAACTTGCCCTTAAGCACTGCAGACTGAATGAAAAGCAACTAAGAGCTGATGCAATGTCTAGAAAATTAGAATCTGGCAATTACCCTCTTCTTTGGAAAGACATTCAATCCCTAAATCCCAAAACTAAAAAGCTATCACAGAGAGTAGGAGATGCCGTTGGTGATGAGGCTATTGCAAGTATGTGGGGCGATCACTTCAGCACTATCCTGAATTGCACAAATGACCAAGACTCCCGGAGGGATGTAGATAACCTCCTTACTGATAACATTCAGTTTCCTTTCGCTGATCGTATAACGCCAGGTAACATCAGCGGTGCCATAAACAACCTACCTAATAATAAATTGCCCAGCTGCGATGGTCTACCTGCTGAAGCTTTCAAATTCTGCCATCCGATAATTTACATTTGGCTAGCTGCTCTATTCAATGCATGCATAATTCGCCAGTTTCTCTCAAGACTCCCTACTCTTAGCTCACTTAATACCATTAATAAAAAACAAGTTAAAGGATGCAGCTGACCATGGCAATTATCGCCCGATTGCAATTACTACAATTGCGTTGAAGATACTTAAGTCCGTTCTTCTAGTGAGACTTATCCCCTTTCTACATGCTACTGACAACCAGTTCGGCTTTAAAGCGAACCACTCAACCGACAGTTGTATCTATATCCTGAAAGAATTGCTGAACTATTACCTATCAACAACCTCTCCTGTTTTCCTATATTTTGTAAATGTGCGAAAAGCATCTGACAGTGTAAACTACCTGAAGCTCTTCCTGAAGCTGCACAAACGAGGCACACCTCTTCATCTAACTGGCATTTTATGTTGTTGGTTCTCGAAACAGCAATTCTGTGTAAAATGGGGTAACGTACAGTAAACCCGCCGTATTCGCGGTCTCACGATTCACAGACTCACCTATTTGTGGATTTCTCTGTGGAACATATATACACACTGTTCGTGGAAAATTTGCCCATTCGCGGTATTTTTCACTGAGAAATATTCACTAATTACTGTATTTTCATATCATTTCCATGACTTAATGCGCTTTTTGTGATAAAACTATTAAAATACTCATGTACTGTATAAGCATTTCTGGAGGGTTTTTTTTGTTTGAATGATCAAAATAGGCAGTTCTAAGTGTTTTTAGAGGGGTTTTAAGTATTTGCAGATTTTAGCTATTAGCAGGGGGTGTGGTACGTATCCCCCGCGAATATGGGGGGGTTTACTGTATTGTCATACACCTTCGGGTCCCTAAATGGGCTCCAGCAAAGGGGGCATTCTCTCTCCATACCTGTTTAACACGTACACAGATGACCTGCATGTCAAACTGAACTCACTCCCAATCAGATGCACTATCAATGAAATAATTAACAACTTCTGTTATGCCAATGATATGGTTCTGATTTCCCCATCAGTGCAAGGTCTCCAGTGACTCACTGACACCTGCCACCAATATGCAGAGGAATTTGATATCCTATACAACAAAAACCAAGACCCCGTGTATGTCGCTGCTCCCGAGATCGCTTAAGCATACTGCAGAACTGCAAATTTTCCTCGGAAATCATTGTCTGGAATTCGTGCATGAATTTCTGTATTTGGGTCACATTACCACGGACGACCTAAAAGATACAGCAGACATAAGACAGAGGTGTCAAAAACTGTGTGCAACTGGCAACATGATTGCAAGGTGGTTTGCCTTTCTGTCACCGAGACACAAAATTGCTGCTCTTCTGCTCATACTGCTATAGTATATATGGGTGTTAAACTATACCAGAGAAACCATGAGACGTATCACTGTTGTTTACAATGACATTCTGAGACGCCTCACAAACACTCCTCGCTATCACTCCGCCATGCAGATGTTCAAAGAAAACTGCCTGGATAATTTGAAAATCACTGTTGGGCCCACAATGTCCAATCTGATCACCCGACAGAGAAACAGCAGCAATTTGCTCATACAAAGCACCCCAAGCAGTGAGGCAAGAAGATCTAAATTGTGGGAAAGATGGGATAATGAGGCATCTGTTCCTTAAATGACTTATTCTCTATTTTTGCAATTATGAAGTGTCATCTCCAGAATCTGTCATTATCATTACTATTATTATTATTATATTTCTACGTTTCTTGTTATTCTTGGTATTTTTCTTTTTTTACTATTACTGTGAATAATATCATTGTAGAGTTTTGCAATTTTCTATTTTTGTACTTAGCCTTCTGGACCTGACTTCTATAACAACCTAAGGTCCCTTGCTGGAAATTAATCGTCAGCAATCTATATTTTTAATTATCATTTTTCAATACTTTTTTCACTATCATTCTCCATATAATTATTGTCACTACCATTATTACAAATTCCATTTTTCTACTTCTTCAACAACTGTGTGAATATTGCTGATTATTATTTTGATCATGTTATCTTATGTATCTAGATTGTGTGTATTGTATTTGTATATTCCATGTATATGGCCCTGAGCTGCAATAAAGGATATTATTATTATTATTATTATTATAATAATACAGTGCCCAAGTTCATTACATAAGCAGAAGATGAAAAGCTATTTAGTCAAATAACAAACCAACGTAGCCACCAATGTAGGTTTGTTATCATCCCTCTCTCTACTTGCTAAAAAGAGGAATGTCCTGCTACTGAAAGGTAACTTCATTCTTTAATGACTACTCTAACAGCATGGCCACTGCACTAACCTGTATCATGCCCCTTCCAGCTCATGATGGAACAAACTTTATATCGCCCAAAGGTAATGAAGAAGACAGAGAGGAGGGGAAAAAAAAAAGACCAGTATCTCATTCATTTCACTTTCATACCATCATCTTAGGGTAGATACAAACTGTCCCACCTGGGGCACTGGATGAGCTACACAACATACTGAGCAGCCACCACTGGACCCTAGGATAAAGTGTCCAAGGACCTATGGGCAATGTCCATCAGGCAGGAGGTGAAAGTGCTTTGGCGATGCCATGAACCAGCATTAAAAATTCTATGAACAGATAAACTCTTCTCGAATGCTAAAGAGAAACTCAGCCTTCCAACGTCATGTGCTCTTGCATGCATGCTACTGGCTGAAACAACGGCTGACGATGAATATGCATTCGTGATCGTTTCTCATAGCCAGAATGAGATTGTACTCTTGGACACTTCTTTCTTGACTCGGCCTGTGCTAACAAAAAATCTTCGACATCCATGTCTGAGGTGTCGAGTCCTTTTTAGATAAGCATGTAGCGTTCTGACAAGAAACAGCAACATTTCATCAGGGTCATTGTCAACAAAGTCTCCCAAAGACGGTATAGAAAAGGAGACGAGTCTGTCATTATGAACTGAGGGATTTTGAGTCTTAGCAATGAATTCCTGGACAAATTCGAAAACTATTGACCTCCAACCCCTGGTATGTTTAACATCATAAGACAGACCATGCAACTCGCTCCCTTTTTTGATGGCGCTAATGTTAATAAAAAGACTGCTTTCAGGGTCAAATGTCTATGCGAGGCCTGCTGCAACGGTTCATGGAGGGCTCAAGTAAGGCTAGTCAATAAATGAGTCAAATCCCAACTACAAGACTTGAGCTCTCTAGGTGAACAGGACTGCTCAAAGCTCTTAATCAGCACAGATATCTCCCAAGAAATTGTTATATCCACGTCCTTCATACGTATAACTAAAGCCAACACAGCTCTTTAGCCCTTTATGGCAGACACTGAAAGAGGTTTTCTGTTCTGAGAACGACTAGGAAATCAGCTATCTATTGAATATAGGTTCCAAGTGGAGAGGAACCCCATCTACGACACCAATCACAGTACACGGACCACTTTCCCCCGGTACACGGATGTCAAGGACTTCCTGAGATAACCTGACATCTGAGACGCTGTTCTTTGAGAAAACCCTCTCGCTTGCAGAGATACTTGACAATCTCCACCCATGAAGAGATAGGGATCCTATCGACTGATGATACCTCTCCACATGAGGTTGACAGCAGATTGTGCCAGGGAGGTATCTTTCTCTGACCTCTGACAGCAGAGAAAGGAGATCCAGAAACAATTCTGCTTGAGACCATAAGGGAGCTATCCAAGTCATCTTGAGATTCTAGGACCTCATCACTCTGTTCAGGACATGATGAATCAGGCAGAACGGAGGGAAGGCCTACACATCCAGGTTGTTCCATGGATGTTGAAGGGCGTCCTTCGCGACTGAAAACATGTCTGGGACTACTGAACAATAGACCTCCAGCTTCTTGTTGAATCTTGTAGCGAAGAGATCAATCACTGGCCTTCCCCACACGTGAAACAGCCTGTCTGCAATCTCCTGATACAGAGACCATTCTGTTCCCAGAATCTGTCTCTGCCAACTAAGCTTGTCGGCCACCACATTTCTTCTGCCTGGAATATACCTGGCCATACGATCCACTGAGTTGTCTACAGCCCACTGATGCAACTGGACTGTTATTAAGTGAAGTCCTCACTCAAAGGCGGTAAGAAGAATACTGATACATCACAAGTCCCAGCTTGGGTCGATGGTTGTTCTGCCTAACTCGTGACAGAGGACAGCTGCCACCAGTTCCTTGCTTATACAATTCTATTCAATATTTTACCAGTTCCAGCTAGCGCTGCAAGATTTATCCTAATGTTAGGGCCCCTGGTTTGTTCTGTGTATGAACAAATAAGCATTCACGTATTTATACATTGATATATCAGAGTTTCTTGTATAGTGGGGTAGGCTCGGATGCTTTAATCTGTTATCTCAGTGAGCTACTGTATTTGGTGTTTGAACTATTAACCTAGGCAGTTAAACTATCAAAATAGGTATTTATAAGCATTTTTAGAGGGGGATATCAAGTATTTGCGGATTTTAGCTATTCGCAAATACTGGGGGTTGACTGTACTCCCAAGATTTCTGTTGGGAGCACATCTCTAAATCAAGTGTCACTGGCTCATCACTTCTAAATAAAGTAGTTTCAGCTAAGGGAAATCTTCTGAGCTCCAAACCATCCCATACTACATAAACAGCCATTCGGTCTATCACATATGAGTTGTTTTTGTGTAACAAAAAATATAAACATTTAAAAATAAGTTTATTGCATTATTCCAGACACCATCGCTTTACCCAAAATTTTACAGCACCATACACCTCCTTATTACAGATGGGTAACCCTATGCAGATAATGCCCAGTTCCACCCGCAGAAGTGCTAAAAGACCCGGATGCATACTCAGACAGGTGGAAACTGGAACACTTCTAATACTGCTTTGGGAAGTGTCTCAAGATTGTGCTAACATGCATTTTGGCTATCAAAAATTAATAGTTTTGCTTATGAAAAAAATTATCTTTAAAAATTACATTCAACTTATCAAAATACATTCAACTTACCAAAATATCTTTGGCACAGTCTGGAACAGAATTGTTCTTACACCATTCTACAACATGCTCAATCTGACTAGTTTTTCTAGGAATAGAAGTTTCTGAGCCAATCATAACTTCATCTATTTTTGCCTGATTTTTAGCATTCATGGTCAAAGTAAAAAACACATTTTCACCTATAAAAAGAAAATCACCATTAGTTCTATTATCATAAAGAATCTTTTTATATACAAAATCCTTACATAACGCAAGTAAACTGCTCTGCCAACCACAAAATGGCACAAAGGTGAGAAACTTCCAAGTTCTTATATAAAAAATTTTCATACAAACACACTGCTTGTACTATAGCTCAACTTTATGATATTCCGGACATATTGGTTTTTGCCTGGCACACAAAAGAAAAATGGTACTTGAATATAAGATTCATTCATGCACTAATGTACCACTAAGAATCCAGTAAATTAATTGCCTTCCTTTCTGTGGTGTGGATAATTTGTTGCAAGAAAAAAAGGCAGGGTATGGAGGTGGAATTTTCAAGTTTAAACAGTGGGGGTCATATGAAAAAGTTATTCTATATTTTAAAAATTATTTGTTTCACAACAAACCTATTGAAAGGATGAAGTTTCCAGAGCTATCAAACTAGCTGAATGAGACCACTGGAAGCCATTATGTAAAGACCCCGGGATTGAGAAAAACATTAAAAAATATTAGTAAAATCAGAGCAATATCCTTATGTACCACAGCGAATCCTAGAAGGCAGAATTTTTCCCTTACAGGAGAATAACCCAAAAAATCAAGCACTGAAGGATGCCCAAATCAGATAAGAGTGAAGATGAGAGTGAAGATGAGGAGGATAAAGAATGCAAATGATCTTGGAATCTCGACTGAAGAAGAAAATACATGTCCTACAGCTACTACTGGTCCTAATGAGCAGGAGTCCAATCACCTATGAGTAACAGTGCTAAGGTAAATATTCATGGAAGTAGACAGGCATTTCCACATGCTTGGCATTTAAACCAAAATGGAAATAGGTAGAGAACCCTAATCTTGTGAACACACTAAATTGTGCAGCAGTACAATCTGTCAAACTGATGCATACCCACGATATGACTTATCTGAAGTAATACAGTAAACCCCCAATATTTGCCTTCTCACAATTCGCGGACTCAGCAAATCGTGGAATTTTCTGTGGAACCTATCTATAAATTATTTGTGGGAAACTCACCCATTTGCAGATTTTTTTGTAGAGTAACATTCTGTATATTCATATTATTTTCATGGCTAAATACTGTACTGTATCTACATATACATTTTATGATAAAATAATGATTTATAATATTAAGTTTCAAATATCAATAAGATGAAAAATAATTACAAATAATATAAAAATAATTCTCTCTCTCTCTCTCTTACTGAGATGTATGTTTATTTGTTTTGTATGATAAATAAATGATTTACTAATTTTCAAATATTAATATTAATGTAAAACAACAATAATATCAATTTATTAAAGAAAATACTATAGTGAATTAGTAAGATTATGTAACTTTTTAAAGGAATACATATTGACCCCTAATCTTTTGCTTAAGACTTGGAGAGAGGGGGGTGGGTGTGTCTGTCATATATGTCAAGTAACCTTACAGCAAGGGTTGGGTGGTCAGTGTTGCTGACTTACTGGTCAAGTACCAGAAATCTCTCTCTCTCTCTCTCTCTCTCTCTCTCTCTCTCTCTCTCTCTCTCTCTCTCTCTCTCTCTCTTGACTCTCTCAAATTTTTATGGTATGTTTATTGATTTACCTATATAATAAGTAATAGTTTTCAAATACCAATAAGATTAATAAGATATAATAATAATAATAATAATAATAATAATAATAATAATAATAATAATACAGTCATTACAACATTTATGCACTTTTACAGTAAGTTATGAAAGATAAATTTTAATCAAACAAATTTCAACCATAATCCTTTCCTGAGTTTTCAAGCTCAGGGTGGTGGGTGAACCTGTCAAATATGTCAAATTACTCTAAATGTTGCCACAACATGATCAAATCAATTTCTCTTTTTCTTCCTTCCTTTCTCTCTCTCTCTCGCAAAAGGGTAAAATGTGAGAAATATATGGATAGTTAAATAGATACTTAGTTCAGCCCTTCTCTCTCTCTCTCTCTCACGAAAAGATAACATATAATGTTGTAAAGAGAAATGGATTAACATTCCTCAAGAGATTAAAGAGCTAAACTCTCTCTCTTTTGCCCTGCCAGTACAAGTTAAGTATATCTTAGTTTAACCAGACCACTAAGCTGATTAACAGCTCTCCTAGGGCTGGCCCGAAGGGTGGCTGAATTTGTTGTAGTGGTAACTCTCTCTTTCAGATTTGGCTGGAAGGGTTAGAAGTACATATGTACTGTATATATTTTTAAGGGTACTAATGTTTAAGATGACTTTGAATGATATTAACCCTTAAACGCCTGATGGACGTATCATCGTCAACTAAAATTGTCTGTTGGGTGCGAATCGACGACCGTCACGTCGATCTACAAAAATTTCAACCTTATGTCAACTTTTGACTCGACCGAAATGGTGAAAAACGCAATTGTAAGCTAAAACTCTTACATTCTAGTAATATTCAATCATGTACCTTCATTTTGCAACAAATTGAAGTCTCTAGCACAATATTTCGATTTATGGTGAATTTTTTGAAAAAAATTTTTTCTTACGCACGGCAATAACTCAGCGAAAATTTCATAAATTCTTTCAGTCATTTTCTCGTAATTTTTGCACTGTTCTATATTAGCTGTTACATAAAGTTTTATATATGAAAATGTGCAATTTCATGTACAATACAGCAAAATACAACCATGGTTGTAGCTTTATCAGTTTGGAAATATTTTCATATAAACCACGATAACTGCCAAAATTTCAACCTTTGGTCAACTTTGACTCGACCGAAATGGTCAAAAAACGCAATTTTAAGCTAAAACTCTTACAATCTAGTAATATTCAATCATTTACCTTCATTTTTCAACCAACTGGAAGTCTCTAGCACAATATTTCGATTTATGGTGAATTTCTGAAAAAACTTTTTCCTTACGTCCAGCCCAGAAATTCTTTTCACACGTTGTCGTAATGTTTGCACCATTTTATATTAGTCATTACATAAAGTTTTATGTATGAAAATGTGCGCAATTTCATGTAGAATACAACAGAAAATAACTCATGGTTGTAGCTTTTATCAGTTTAGAAATATTTTCATATAAATCACGATAAATAGAAAAAATTCGACTTTCGGTCAACTTTAACTCGATCGAAATGGTCGAAAACTGCAATTGTAAGCTAAAACACTTACAGTCTAGTATATTCAATCAATTAGCTTCATTTTTCAACAACTGGGAAGTCTCTAGCACAATATTTCGATTTATGGTGAATATTTGAAAAAAACATTTTTTTACGTCTGTGTGTTACGAATTCATGCATCATTTTGTGATAATATTTTCTCTGTGTTGCTTTGATCGTTTTACAATTTGTTATATACCAAAATCATCGCAATTTAGTGTACAATACAAAGAAAAAAATAAATAACCCGTTGGCTTTAACCGTCTTGCTCACAGCATGATTTGTATAAAATTATATATGAAATTTTTTTTTTGCGCTGTCATATATTTCAATATTTATATATGATAATGATATTTTTTTTTATTTCTGATGGTTGCATACTAAACTTCAGGCAATGATGAAAAAAGGAGCCAAAAACAAACTCTTAATCTTAAAAACTAAGCATGCTGTGATTTTTTGAAAAAAACTTTTTTTCCGCTTCGGCGCTAACTCCCAAACGCCACCGGCATACGGGAGACGTTTTTGTAAATAGAGGCTCGGCATTTAAGGGTTAAGTACACTATTCCTACGAAGGTTAGAATTTTGCTCAAAACCTTTGAAATCTGGGACAATGGAGGAAAAATTATCGTCCTCCCCTTGTTCCAGCCTTAAGGACGGCATCTCTTGCTGTTGCTTGACTGTCCAGGTTTGGCAACACATACATTAGGGGTTTGTGATTCTAGCATGTGGTGAACAGGTCCATTTCTGGTTGTGGAAGCATGTTGGCTATTATTTGAAAAGAGTGGTTGTCCAACATCCACTCTGTTGAGGCTGTCGTTTCCCTTGATAGAGAGTCTGCTATTACAATGAGACCCCCTGTGAGGTGAACTGCAGACATGTGCCACTTCATTGCTTGCGCCATACAAAGGATGGCTAACATTACCATATTGAGAGGAGGTGAATGTGATCCAGACCTCTTGATGTAGGATATTGTGGTTATGTTCTCTCTCTTCTGGGGGTTTCAGTTTTTTGAGAGACAAAAAGACAGCCATCAGATCCAGGAAATTGATATAACAATTCCTGAGTAGCTGATCACCTCCCTGCCTCCTGACAATCACCCCAATGTCCTCCCAACCTGTCAACATGGCATCTGTGAGTTTGTCACTCATACAGATGGAGGAGTCAGATCTAAGGCCGAAGCATCTCCCCAACTCTTTTAATCTTTTGATGAGGTCTGTCTCGCATCTTTTTTCTTGCAAGCGATAGCCAGAATTTGTTCACATTTTTAGTTGCAATCTACGTATTGGATTTATTACTGACGGGAACTGCAGCAGGTCCATCATACGTTCTGATTGCCATCTGGAAACTCTGGGTTGTGCAAGGAACCTTTTGAGAACTTGCCTTATTCTGTTTTGAGTATGATGGGGAGAGACAACAGGCCATGAAGAGTATCCCAACACAGTCCCAGCCACTGAAAGTGTCTGCTGGGCATGAGGCAGGATGTTTTCAAATTTATAATAAAACCTTTTGACTGTACTGTAGTCTGTTGACCATTGCTCTTAGGTTTTTCAAGCACTCTTTTCTTGTGGGCCCCCAGATCTTTTTGTTTGAGTTCTCGAACGAATACCGTTGCTAGTTTTGAAAAATATTCTTTAGGCAATGTTTACCCCAAAGGACATGACTTTGAATCTGTACGTATCTTTTCCTATTCGGAACCTTAGGAGGGGGCGGAAGAGAATGGCTATAGGGATGTGCCAGTGTGCATCTTTCAGATCTATAGAAACTGTCCGAGTCCCTTTCTGAGATGATTCAATGTACTTAGGCAACGGTAACTATCCAAAACTTTCAGCAAACAATGTGCTTGTTCAATGCTGATTGGTTGAGGATCACTCTTCTTTTGGGTGAGTCCCTTTTGAGGACACTGAAGTGACATACTTGGTGGCGAATATAGGCAAGTTTCTGTCCCCCCACAGGGAAAACTTCCATTGTATGTGATGTTATCGAAGCTAACCCCCAACCAACATAATTCCTCCTGGTATCTGCCTCCTCCTTCACCTTTGATAGACATTCCAGGTGTTGTTTTTCTTTTCCCCCCCCTATGAGATGGTTTTTAGACCTTGTGAAAAAGGATGGCCTTGAAGTTGTTGTTGTCCCTTTGCAGGGAATTGTCCCTTCTGACCATCTAACTGTTTTTTGAGGAAAGATTTTTTGGGGTGACTGAAGGGTTATATGATTTTTGATGTGAGCCTTTTTTGGGGTTGGGTAAAGGGAAATTTTGGGTACTTTGTTTCCTGAATTCCTCTTTTCAAAGAAAAGCGTACACTGTACAATTCTGTTGGTGGGCATGCTCGCTGAGTTGAGCCACAACAGACTCCTCAAAAAGGTCCTTACAGAAGGGGTTAGAATGTAACAATGCAGTGACATTGGAGAGTGATTTGATGGAGCTCTCAATACTTCCATCGCAATTTTATGCGCCATTCTAGGAAGTCAAAGAGTGCTTTTGGCCTCAACAGCAAATATTATCCTGGGATGTTCTGGAAGCCTTAAGATGGCAACTTCCAGCAAGGTGATAGAGGTTATAATGCTAAGGAGTCGGAGCCTAGCATAAAATTCTGACGAGGCTACTTGGTGAGCAACTTGGGTCTAATTCAAAAAGGAAGTAGAAATCAATTTTTCACTGACCTGGTAAAGGGTGATTTCTTTAGTTTTTAATGCTATAGGCACAGGTAAGAAAACCATTTCTGTTAGTGGTTTCTCCAAGTCTGATGAGGATGGTACCAGGTGCCATTCTGTATTAAGGAATGCTACCGTTTGTAAATTCTACATTTACAACTTCGATCAGAGTTTTTCTCTCATTAATTACCTACTTGCTATTGGGAGAGAAAGTGCACATTGAGGTGTCTCACCAAGGATTATCAGTATCATCAGGGGTGAGTACTGGAGCCCCTATTATGTTTTGATGATCTGAAGTTCTGTATTCCAAACCGACCCATTGTTGTTTCTAGTCGGAATTCTAAAATCAGACCTTGTTTGGGGGGCACTTGTATCTACACTCACTTTTCAGTCACAGGATGTAGTACTTTTACACTTTGGTGCGTACATGACTGACTGACTTTGCTTTACAGAATCATGCTTCATGTCCCTTATATATTGCTGATCTGTGGCAAGGGTGTCTTTGATGGTACTCAGTTTCTTTATGGAACTGACCAAATGGCACAAACTGTGTATCCCTTTTGGGGGAACTTGCTGCAAACAGTGTATGCCTTTTGGGGGAGCTTGCCGCAAACTGTGTATCCCTTTAGGGGTACAGGTCAATAAAATCTCCATTTCCTTACAGAACTGATCAAATGTCACAAACTGTATATCCCTTTTGGGGGAGCTTGCTGCACACTGTGTATCCCTTTTGGGGGTACAGGTCAATAAAATCTCAATTTCCTTACAGAACTGATCAAATGTCACAAACTGTGTATCCTTTTTAGGGGAGCTTGCTGCACACTGTGTATCCCTTTTGGGGGTACAGGTCAATAAAATCTCAATTTCCTTGCAGAACTGATCAAATGCCACAAACTGTGCATCCCTTTTTAGGGGGAGCTTGCCACAAACTGTATTTGGGGAGCTTGCCATAAACTGTGTATCCCTTTTGGGGGAGCTTGTGCAATCTAACTGAGCTTCAGCAACTAAACTGTAACTGGCTGTTAATGAAGGGACAGAAGTCCTGGGCAAGTTACTATACCTTTCCAAAAAAGTAGACATTTCAGTCTGAGTTAGGTGGATCCCAGTATCCCTTTTTGGGGAAAGATCCTATTCAGCAATGATAGCTACATGGGGAATAGAATTCCCTGAGCCTTCTGGGTTCAGCAGGGCCATTTCGATGGCAATGTTCACTGCATATTTTTTAATAAGAATGAGAACTCCATGTAAAGATTCCTCTACTACCTGAGAGGTATTGGCGACTGATGTTAATGGGTTTTGGCCAACACATTGATGTTGTTCAGAGGAAGGGTTAAATATCTGCTGCTGGAGTTCTGCCGGAAAGATAATCTCCCCCTTCCTCACCCCTAATGAACCCTAGGCCCAATTGAGACAGCTTAAAAGGAGCTGTTTCGTCCTTACAACTTGCTGCCAAGAGCATACTACAGATCTCGCCCAAATCTGGCGACCAAGTAAATTTTCCTTGTTTTTTACAAGGACTATGCTCATGGCAGGTGGTATGGGATGTACCCACTGGCAAAAAATGAAACGAGCAATTTGCTACGGAATACTTGAACTGAGGATCCTGCCTAATGGTGGCCATGTAGTGATATAAAGCAAGTTGTTGTTAGAAGCTAGTTAGTATTAATTGTTTTTAAGTGTGGGACACTTCTGTAGTTCCTCATATAGTTTCCATATTACAGGTTAATTTGATTACAATTGTGCAGTTTTAATACATTTAATTAAATATCTTTGTTAAACCTTCTAAGGTTTAGGTTAGTTTTGATACATGTACATGGCTGTATTACTTATACACTGTTAGTCCTTTTGCAATGGCCAAGTGAAATTTTTAATTCCAACTGTCATGCCATTCAGACTAACTGCTATGAACTAATTTGTCCGACTAACCCAACCTACTGTTTTGTATAGCTTAGGGTAATGATTCTAGTTTAATCTACGTTAAGCTAAGAATAGAGGACTTCTTAGAAGGTTCTTGCTTAACCTATTCTAGGCTTATTTACAACTTAAAAGACAAGCTTTACAGAAAATTATTCTCTTATCTATTTTTCTGTTTTATGTGGCTGAGACTACCTTTTCATCTGATACTTGGCCATTGCTGTTTTAGGCTAATAGTAGGACATTCATTATAAGGGGGTTCCTACTTAACAAGGTTAGGCTACTGCCTGTTCTAGATTTTATCACCTTTAAGGATATAGGCTACACAAGACCCTACTAGCATGTAACCTTACAGATAAGCTACCGAGTCATAACAAACTAGGTTATTTTATTTAGGCTAGGATACTGTTTATGTATAATCCTAGGCTTATTTGTTCTATCTTAACCTAGTATAGGGTAGTGCCTAATCCAGATTATTATAACCTTATAATTATTCAACTATTTGTCTAACCCAGTTCGTTGTTTATATCCAATCCTAGGCTATTTGGTTTACTATATAAAACAGTAATCACTAATGATAACCAGGTTATAACGTACTCTAATCTAGGCTACTGCCTAATCTGGATTATTTTATTCACACTTAAGTGTATGGGTTACATAAACAAAACAATTAGCCTACCTTAGTACGTAGCCTTAAGGCTAGGTTACCATCTCATCCAGCACAGATTACAATTTCACCTAGTCCCAATTACATGGTCTAGGCTAATAATTTAGTCCAAAAATGGGATGTTCCATGGAAAGTTACCACTTAACTTGATATAAGGTAATGCCTAGGCTAGTCCTGGATTATTTAGCTCATGCTCAAGCGCACAGGCTTATATTAAAAGGAGAAAATTTATACTGATATGTAACCTCATTGTCAGGCTATCAATTTACTTTGCCCAGATGTTGTTATTATCTGATCCTAGGGTCCTCGGTCTAAGCTTGGCCACTTAGGATACGTAATCCAAGGATGTACATAGGCTACAGACAACATCCACTATTAATCTAGTCTGAATTATTCTCACTTACTGCCTAGATTATTGTAGACATCGTATAATCTGAAAGGGTTTTCCATATTAATAATAAGTTGTAGAACATTTAGTTAAAACATTTTGTTAGAACTTAAAACAATTTTCGTTTTACGAAACCAGGTAGCAATCAACGCTTTACCAAACTAAGTAGGCTAGTGATCAACGAGCTGGGTTCCGGCTTTAACACACAAATTATAAAAATTCCAGAAGTTTAAAACTAAAACTTTCAACTGTTTGTATTAATTGAGCACTTATCTTGCTATGTTTGATATTTCCATAATCGTCGATACTAAAACGGAGAAAAGAGTCGAATTTTTTCGGAGCGCTGGTAACAACGTGAACGGTTCGCTTTAGACCAAAGAGAGAGTAATGGCTCCTTGGTCTTTTAACGGCCTAGTTGTATACAAGAGGGTGGATGCGCATGCGCAATAGTAACTTCTCTTTCTTGCAGGTTCTTTTGATGTTGGAAAAACTGGGTTCAGCTTCGCTGAAGATAAGGGAAAGTGCCCTCTTATCTTTGAGTCCAATATATACTCCATCATGTGATATAATGTTAATCATTACGAAACAATACCTGGCCAAAAGACTAACTAGAAGAGAATTCTTTGATATTAGTTTGGTCACCATGGAGCTCTGGTAGACCATGGAAGGTAACTCATTGAGGACGAGACAGTGACTACGCTATCAAAAAAACAAACAAACAAACAAAAACCATATAGTGTCTATCTACCTCACTTGAAAAACTTTTATCAGGGTGTGACAGAAGTATGTTGACCTGCCTTGAAGATGCAAAAGCCATGCAAGCAGGGAAGGGAATGATTCCTGTAACCTCCTACATAGTTTGGTACCCGGGATGACAAAGTGGTAGGGCCCAAGCATGAGCAAGCCACTAATCTGGGTAGGACTCACCAAAGTAATCAAACTTTCAGACTTCTGAAGTCTGCTAAAGGGAATTCAAGTCAACAGGTAGCTAATTCTGTCTAATACCCAGGGATATGTGCAGAATATAGCTCTACTTTGCAGGTCCCCCTTGTTAAATGGGAGGGGAGAGGGAGACGAGTCTTTGGATCTATATTAATTCAATTTGATTTGATTTATGAATGTTTGGTCTACTGGTTGTGCACTGGAACCATTAGGTTATACAGTACCACAACACAAACTGAGGAATTACTATTAAATAAAAATAAAAAATAAATTACTATCTAAAAATGAACTTTGCTTCAACTAATACCATAAAACATTCCAGTATCTTTATTGTATTCCATTACCTGTATGTTATTAACATCAAAGGCATCACATATAATTTGTTCTATAGCAACAAAAATATGGTGTTGTCTTCTCTCCTCAACAAACTTGGGACAGCCCATAAACATGTGCTCCTAAGTAAGGGGGGTGGGGTATCACGAAGATCACACACTGGTATGCTATTGCCCTGAAATACGAACTTCTGTGTCAGATAAACTGTATATGCCCTATACTTAATCTAAAGAGCCTTGTCTCAAACCCACAATTTCTCTCCTTAGATGAAGACCAAGGGTCAGTCAAGGGACATATCTTCTGATATTTCAAGTGCTCACTGAAAATGAGTTCCATCTATTTTGCCATTTTTGTCTGTTGTAAGATAGGAATAATCAAAACTGTCCTATTTCATTGCATATTTGGCATGCTTATAAGCTTCTTTATTTCCTTGGATTCCAATATGGTCTGATACGCAACAAAACTGGATCAATCTGTAATGGGAAGCAAGCCAGCAGAGCCAACCCTAGATTCTCTTTGTAGTCAGATGTGAAGGCCTTGTGTTTAATGGCTGATAGAGTGCTAAAAGTCTGCATAAATAGCAAAGTTATTGTCTTCATTTTATTTGAGAATAGCTGTCAGTTCAGCAGTTCAGACTGGAGCATTGATATTGTATAAAAGATTCCTTATTTTGTATACTAGCAAAACCAAGTCCATCCTGGGTCTTTGATCCGAGTCGATCTTAATGGAGTTTTTATGGCTCTTGTCATAAGCCAAAATCTGGGATTTTACAGCCCCCTAAGATAAATTTTTCTTGCTGATTTTGGACAGATTTTTGGTTCTTGAAGCATCCACACTGGATTGTCTGGGTATTCAATTTTCATAATCCTTTGCCCTTTCGAGGAATTATCATCCACCTCTTTACTGATACGAATTTGGAGGAGTTTACTTGAAACATGGATGTTAAATTTGAGTTACATTTTCTAAGTGTGTATGAAAGTATGTATTTAGCTGGAATATTACATGAACTTTTCAATCTATTCATTATGCATTGAAGTGCAAGCTCTTCTCTTCTTAGGTCTAGCAGATATATACATATCGTAAAATGCCATTAATTTTAGGAAAATTGTCTGAAATCTTCTATAATAATAATAACATCCGAGTGGATCTTTCTTGTTTGTCCAGCCCGGGCGTGGCATGGAAGCTGATCAGCAACCAAGCAATGCTTTCCATGGGAGAAGTCCTGAAAACTCTGAAGGATATATGTAAACCCTTGTTACCAATGACATCTAGCTTTTTGAGTTCTGTTTCACAGGCTGTAGTCTATTTTGGACCAATATAATGCATTACATAGTTTTAAAGGACACTCTTTACCTTTTTTTAGGATATCTAGAAACTTTTTAGCTTTATTCTTTAGACAGTTTATATGTGAAGCCCAAGTTAGTTTCCTGTCAAATATTAGTCCCAGAAATTTCACTTCATGACTCTTTGAATAGGCCTAACATGAGCATGGACTGCTTCTATGATCTTGTTAACTAACACAGAAAAATAAATGACACTTAGTACACTTCCTTGGGATTCCTCTTCATATTATTTGTATAAAAATATTTTATTGCCTTGAACTTGCAGGTATCTTCCTGTTAGGAAAGCCTTGATAAATTTTAACGTGTTGCCTTTTACACCTAATGTATGTGGTGTTATGCCTTCTCCATATCAAAAAATTCACTAATGGTTTGCTTTTCCTCTGCAAATCCTTGCTGTATCTGCTCTGAGAGACAAAGAAGTGGATCTAGAGTACTTCTGTTCTTTCTAAAGACAAACTGATTTTTAGATATCAAGTTATTTTTCCAGAAACTGCATTAGATGATATGTTATCATTTTCTCCATGAGTTTCATGCAATTTTCCAGCTATTGGGAAAGATTCCTGTTTCCCATATTTTGTTGAAAATCTCTAACAAGAAAGCCTTAGATTCATCAGGAAGGTGTTTTATTATCCTATAAATGATATTTTCTTCACCTAAGGCATTTTCTTCTGATATACAGGGATGTTGTAGCTCCCTCATTGTAAAAGTGGCATTGCACTCTTACAATTGTCATAAAGTTGCAACTGAATTTCTATTTCAGAATCTAATGACCTTAAATTTGGTGGTGAGTGCTTGGGTTTTTGAGATCTCTGAAAAATGGTCCCTAAGCCTATTAGCAATGTCATCTGGGTTGGTGATTTAATCATCACTTATTTTCAGTGATAGTAGAGGGATGGTATAAATTTCCCACTGAGTTTTCCAATCTTTTTCCATATCAGAATTAGGGAAGTTTCAGAATTTAGTCCATTAATATAATGCATCTAAGAGTCTCCTTTTGCTTTTTCACAGTAGCAGTGCTGCCTGCTTGGGCCAGTTTACAATTGATTTTGCAGGTTACTGAGCCGCTGTTTTTATACCTCCCTCATGAAGGCCATGCATTTTTTTCTTGTCCCACCAGGGAACATGTCTCCATGATTTACAACCTGTTTTAGGGAAAGAGTATTTTTGTAATGGTTATAATTCAATATGAGGTTTAACAGATTCAAACTTTTTGTTTTGATTCCTTGGGTAAACTTTGTCCAATCAGCTTCTTTTGTCTTCCATGTTGGAATAGAAGATTCAGGAGAATTAGATACAGATTTTAGTCTAATGATCCAACAGTCACTAACACTTCAAATTAAAACAAGCTAACATGGCCACAAGTATGTGTCTATAGTATGCTGTTAGGTATTAAGATCAATGGGTCATACCATAAAAGTAAGATCAATGGGTCATATCCATAAAAAGTAGTAATGTAATAAAATATGAATTCACAATTACTACAATAACATTGCCTTGAAGGATTTACAGTACCCACATATATTTCTAAACTCAAATATGACAAACCTACATGGATACCCATACAATGTATTTCTATACATTTCACAACTTTGATTACCCAGTCTATTCCCAAGCACCAGGTAAAGGTGGTAGGCAACATTAGTTCGTACATAATTCAAATCATTAATCATTGGAAATATTGTACCATATATATAATCAGTATGTCTAAGGTTTTAAAATGTTTGACAAAGCTTACCATTATAAAAAAGTACTTTTGTATTCCTTTAGGAAAAAGACAAGCATCACAACAATTTTCTTAGACACCTGTGACATCACTATCAGTGAGCAATACCCATTAGAGGTAGATCTGCATGATTTTTGTATTCCTTTATGAAAAAGACAAGCATCACAATTTTCTTAAACACCTGACACATCACTATCAGTGAGCAATACCCATTAGAAGTAGATCCGTGTGAAAGTACTTCCTTTAACACTAGATAACTGGGTAACTTTCTCTATCACAAAATCCATTTAGTTTGATTATAAGATACTACAGACGAAATAATGACCCTTGGTAAACACCAAGGCTCATCAATCAAGTACAACTGGGAACTACTAATGGGGCTATTCATGTATTTTTTAATTTTTATTATTAATATTAAATTTTGTTTATATTTATTCTTTTAAATTAAATTTGATTTATATTTATTTTTATTAATTAGGCTAACCCGATTTACCCATTCAATAACCTAAAAATTATTTATCAATGTTAAAAAAGTCACTGACTAATGAGTTTCAATATCAAAATTGTCTAATATTACTGTATTGCATTAATGCTAATTATTACTTTGTTAGACAGGATAAAACAGCATGGCAATTACAAAGTATCCTCGTGATGTAATCCTAACTTATCACCTTGCAGGACACCTAACAGACTCCCAGTTTTAACAAATATAAGCCTACCGTTAAAATTTGAAGGAACTAAAACTTTTCAATGGGTCTAAAAATTTGTAGTAAGCTTTAAATTTGTTATGATCAATTTTTTCGAGCAAATATGACATTTTTATAATAAAATAAAGTTTTATATATACTTACCCAGTAATTACATAGCTACTAGTTTTCCACAAGGCAGCCAAATTCCTATTTCATGGGTAGCGCTTCAATTCCCCAGTGTAGGTGCACAGTACCACCCATTACTGGCAATACTAGGAACGACTTAGCTAACCACCTCACTCTGTTTTATGCCTAATGTCCATCAGAGGGGAGAAGGGATGGCTCCAATCATGTAATTGCTGGTAAGTACTGTATATATAAAACTTTATTTTATTATAAAGATGTCATTTTTGTATAAGTAACTTACCAAGTAATTACATAGCTGATTCCAAATTGATAGGAAGTGGGATCATAGATATATTCTACTCCAAACCATTAAGTCATGTAATGAATTTGAAGTAGAAAAGTTGCTAGCACTGAAAATCAATGTTTGTCGTTTCCTATCAGTTAAGAGAGCTACTGCAGGTGGATTCTGCCTCCGGTTGATATTCAAATTGTAGTGGCGTGGCGGTATAGCCAGGGGTTGCCTCCAACTTAGGGGGATATTTGCAGCGACGGAAGTGCTCCGATAGCTAGCAAAGCATGATAGGTGCCCACCCTTGCCCTGGGTGCAGCACCAAAATTAAAACAACCAGATAACACTGACACCTATGCTGAAATAAAACCACAACCCATCTACTGAGAGTGGTGGGTGCTTCAAGTACGTTGTACCCCCTGGCTCTCCAAACTCAGCACCTTACTGAACAGGTGAAGAGACAGAGTAGGACATCCTGTGCTTCCTTCCACGATGACATGCCAGTCACTAAAAATAGTCTCAAGGTATTGGAAAATTTCCACACTGTTTAAACTTTCACACAAATAGAGAGAAGCAAAGATCACTTACACTTCAGGTAGGTGGATAGTAGAATGGTGGACATAAAGAGCATATAGCGTCTGAAAAACTAAGGAGGCAGAGGCTGTTCTGACATCCTCAGCTTTGCTTTAAAGTAGGCAAAATGCACTCCAAGAAAAACTGAGTGTGTCTCAGAGATGAAGTCCATATAGGAAGGAGGACATCACATTTAGACAGAGGAAGAGATGGGTTCTTGCCAGGACTCCCTAGGTTATGGATGGTCCTCTGATTTCTGGTTCAGCTCAGGGAATTTCTGAAAAACTCCAACTGGACAGAGAGGTCTCTATACTACTTCCAAGCTGGGTAGCGCTACTGGGCGCTCGTAGCAAGAGCTGGAGCCAGACGAGCTGGGTGCCAGGCAAGCTAGGGGGTTGGGAGCTGGAGGAAACTAGGAGCATGAGTTGGCGCCAGGCTGTGGCTGGAGACAGAGGAGCTGGGTGCCAGGCGAGCTATGACCTTGGAAGCTGGCGGACACTTGGAGCATGAGTTGGCACCAGGCTGTGGCTGGTGCCAGAGGAGCTGGGCGCCAGGCAAGTTAGATCATGAGATGTTGGGTGCTCCTGGAAGTCAAGGAAGTTTGTAATAATCTAAAAGCAGAGAGAACCGATCCAGGTCTTGGATGGGACCTTGAACTTGGCTAAAATGCCCAAGGGTAACAAACAATCCAAGTCAATTTCTTCCTTGCTTGGATGGGTAAAAGACTTGCGGAGGGACAGAGATTAGGAATATATCAAGGTCCCTGTGCCTAAACCTGAGTTAAGCATAGCTCTATACTCCTAAATGGAGGAGTACTGGAGAACCTAGACCTCCTCGTAAAAGAGGTAATCCGCCACTGGGTCACAATGTCTCAAAAGGGGAGACAAAGTGTGTGAGGTACTAGTTACAGAAAATCGACCCTAGTCTGGTAGATGTAGCTACAAGATTGACGTTTGCATGCCATAGTCTTTGTGACACATTTCAAAACCTTTTCAACTGACAAGCCTTCGGATCACCTGAAGCCTGCCTGGGGAAGAGTGGTGGTCCTGAGGGAGGTTGACTGAGGAGAAACGGTTGGGGAAGGAACCTGGAGGGTCCGTCATCAACCGTCGCAGATTTGGGAATCATTCTATGTAGGACAGAACAGGAGTATGAGGGTCCTTGTAACGTTACGAGCCTGAAACTTACTTAGGGCTTCCCTGAACCATAGGAATGTGTAAGGCGAGGAGGACCAAGAAGGATCAGTCGGCATATGGCGACTGTCGCTTATACAAGAGGGTTTGGGACTGGAGAATCCAAGGGAGGAGGCGAAGGGTCCTTGCAGTGATGGACAGGCCCAAAGTCACCTCGGCCCTTAGAGTCCACAGATCCCATGAGACCAGGAGATTGAAGGCCCACTCAGAAGGAAGATCACTCTTCTGACAGCTCGATATGACTGCCAAAACTTAAGAGCCATTAAAAATTTGTGTGGCCAGAAAACTTGATTGGTTTGCCCACCGAAGAAGTTCTTTTGTTGTTGAAGGATCATGGAGCAAACTTCAGACAAAGTGTGGACCCGCTGTTGGCTCTGTGGCCCGTGTGGACTGACAGTACCCTGTACAGCCTGAAGCATATGAGGAGCTGTACATGGAACAGAACTTACATCTGGCAAACTTAAAAAAAGGGCTGCAAAGTCCATAATCCACCAAAATCAAGGCACAACAAAAAACAGAGGCCTAGTCCAAACCAGGCTGTGACCAACTCTAGGTCAAACACAATCCTCTAAAAAAGAAATTAGCCAGTGAGTGGGTGTTAGGCGCTCAGTGGTGGAAGCCAGGCACCAATGGTGCCAAGCGCTCTGGAAGAGGGGGTGAGCATTTGGGAATCGGCATCTAGTGTTAGTTGGTTGGTGCCATGAGATTGAAAGTTGAATCCAGGCGTGAAGTCAGACCGAAGGAGTGACAGAGGGAACCACAGCAAAAATGCAGGAAGGCTGAGACATGAAGCTAGTCTCACTACCTATTGACAGGAAGCAAGAGAGGGGCAACCATAATTGCATGATGAAACAAAAAACCATTACAGTGCTTGTTTGCACTGGAAACCTCAGAACTGGATGAAAAAGTAAGACTCTCATAGGATGCCTAATCTTGACGAACAATGGTGGACAAAGTACCCAGAGTTATATTCACTAAGTTTTGTGAGCTATAGAAACTTACGGACTGTCTGAAAACTCTCTTGGCGGAAGGAAAAAGCTCAAAAATTCCAAGAGTTGAGGCTGAAAACCAAAACAGTAGACTCTGCGATGATGGTTGTGTTCTGAGAAAGAGGTGATAAAGATCTGCAAGCACCCTGATTTTGGTCTCCAAGCGACAAGATGCTTCGAGAAAGCGCCCATCTCCTGCTATGTGCTCTCTCAGCCCTTGCTTGGCAGCCACTTCAGACTTCCGCACCTGACAGCTTGGCCCCAACTACGGGGTGTTCTCTGCAAAGGAAAGTGTGATGAGTAGCCCAGGCCCGATAAACAAAAACAAATTACAAATATTTTGGCCTAATGGAATGGTGTAACATTCAAGAATTACTTTAAAATAATTTACGGGAGGCTTGCAAGATGCCTAAGCCCAATAAACAAAAAATAAATGGCAAATGTTTGGCCTAAAGGAATGGTGTAACATTTAAGAATAACATTAAGGTAATTATTTACTGGAGGCTTGCGAATAGCCTATGGCCAGTAAACCACTCCCTAAAGCAAAAGTTTGGTCTAACAGAATGACGTAACATTCAAGAATTAATTTTAAGTCAATTGTTGACCAGTGGCTGGGTGTAGCCTATGCCCAGTAAACAAATCAAGAATGCAAAAGTTTTTGGCCTCATGGAATGGCACAATATTCAAGAATTACTTTTAAGGCAATTATTTACCTGCAACCTGCACATAGCCTAAGCCCAGTAAGCAAAACATGACTGTAAAAGTTTTGGCCTAAAGGAATGGTGTAACTTTCAAGAATTACTTTTAAGACCAAACTATTACCGGCGACTTGCAAGTAGCTGGCTTGTTGATGAATCTAAATCACGGTAAAAACAAAAAAAAGGCAGGACTCATCCTGAAACATTTCTGCTTAAGGGCTATGAAATATGCATTCCGGTGGTTGTGTAATACTGCTGAAATCCGGTGATATAACCGGAAAATAAGAACAAGCTGCAGTAAGCACTCGATGTTTTGTTGAGTACGGCAGAAAACAGAATGAGGTGGTTAGCTAAGTCATTCCTAGCATTGCTGTTAGGGGGCAGTACTTTGCACCTACACTTAGCAATTGAAGCGCTACCCGTGAAATTTGAATTTAGGCTGCATTATGTGGAAAACTAATAGGCTGCATTATGTGGAAAACTAACAGCTATGTAATTACTGGGTAAGTCACCTATAAAAAAACTGGGGTTATGTGAACTCTGTGACAGACCAGAATGTAATGAAGTTAGCCGACATACACACTGTTGTCACATCTGTGCCAGTAGAATGAAGGAAAAACCAAGGCAGCAGCTTTTGACAGGAGACAGAGCCCTCTTGTCCAGAGTCCTTTATATTCTACCACTATGCCAACAAGTGATATTCTGGTTGAAATCAACTATAAGAGAATTCTTTGAGATTGGTTGGTCTGTCTTATGGAGCCCTGGGGGACCATTAGAGTGTAATTCCTTTGAGGACTAACAGCAGCTATGCTATCAAAAATTTAAGAAAAATACAAGAATCATTGGTGTGTTCATAGCTTTATCTATTCTTGAAATGGCCGGTAATGGTACCATTCACAACCTCATCTGATAGTCTCTTATATTAAGAAATTCCAACAGTAGCTGATGTTGAACTGTTTTAGTTGCAATTTCCTTGCACTGAACCTAGTTTGGTTATTAAGATACAAGGGTGCCTATAACCCATGTTATTTATACACTTGAGTATTTTAGATGTTGCTATCAACACTCCTCTTAATGGATGCTTTTCTAAAAAGAACAAGTTGAGGTGTTCTGGCCTTCTTTGATATAAGATTGATTGCTCATGCCTGCACAGTTTCTGCTCTCTCCATCCGTCTTCTGGGACATCAACCAGAACTGAAGTGCATATTTTAAGTGGGGTGTAAATACTGCATAGCAGGTTAGTGTTCTTTTCCTAGCAGTAAACTGGTATTTAATTTACCCTCATGTTTTATGAGCTTTTCAACTTCTATACAGTCGACCCCCGGTATTTATGGGGATGTGTACCACTACCCTTCGCGAATAGCTAAATTCCACGAATACTTAAAACCCCTCTAAAAACACTTACAACTGCCTATTTTGATAGTTCAAAAATCTCAAAAAACCCTCTAAAAATGCTTATACAGGCAGTCCCCAGTTACTGGAGGGGGTTCCGTTCCGACGGCATGACAATAAGCGGAAATTGGCACATATCAGCGCTGAAAATCACCAATTTTGTTGCTAGACAAGCCCAGTAAAACCGGATCGCTGATAACTGAGGACTGCTTGTACCTGAATATTTTAATAGTTTTATCACAAAAAAGTGCATTTAGTCATGAAAATGACAGTAATCTGAGAAACATTTCTCTATGAAAAATATCACGAATAGGCAAATTTTCCGCGAATAGTGTATATACGCTCCCCGGAGAAATCCGCGAATAGGCAAGTCCACAAATAGGCGGGGGTCGACTGTACTTTGCTTAGAAGGTTTTTTCTCTAGTGATAATGTCTTCTACAGCTTTCTCCTGATGGCAATTCTTTATCTCCTTGGTAATTAGGTCACACTTGGCATTCCTGTTTTTAAAATCTACATACATAACGTAGCACATTTGCCTATTTTCTATAGATTTTCTCAATGGCTTTATTTCTATATCATTACCACCACTAATGACCATATTCATGTCATCAACAAACTTCCTTATTTTGCTAGTCAACCAACCATAATTCCAAATCATTTATGTAGCTAATGAAGGGCAAAGGCCCAAAAACCAAACCCTGGGACACTACTTTTGATATGTTTTACCAATGAAAAGATGTCCCACTCATAAGAGCTCTTTGTTTTCTGATATTTCATTAGTTTTCTAATCAATCTCCAACTTCTTCTTTGATACCTAGTCTTTTGCCAGAGAGAAGAGAATTTAAAAATAATATCACCTTCAGCAAAATTGTAAATGTTGAAAAAAATACTCACCATGAACTAATACATGCCAAAGTTCTACATGGCATAAATTTATACCAAACAGGTAACACTGATCTCTGGAAAAGTAGTATGTTACGCCACCTTCTGATTCCAATTTTCCCATGTTGCAATATATTTCTATCACCTTCCCAGCATTGTACTTTTTAGCATTTTCTCTGTTACCTAAAAATAAATAAAAATTATGTCAGGGAGCAAACTTTATATAAAGCACGTATAGAATTTACTTATTGTATATATAATGGAATTGAGTCTATAATCAAATAAACTAAATATCTTAATAAACACACAAGGGCATACAAAAAATTACCGATAAGGACAGAGAGGAAAACAGAAAAGGGGCAATAACAAACTTAGTGATCCCAAATACCAAGTTGGACCGATTGTCACCCATATGAATTAAAGTGTTTATCTCATACAGCACTAGGCAAAGAACTAATTGAGATCTTGACCTCGCCCAGTGACCTGCTCACCATTACATTAACTCGATAACAACAGTTGAACGAAATGTATAGATAAGTAAACTTGAAATGTTAATGGAAAAGGGGAGCCCATTTGGATGAAACTTGGGAAAATTATACCAGATTTTGGCATTGAATGAATGCCCATATATACGAAGACTCTGGAAGCAGAGGCAGTTGGAAAAAGGCATCAGGGCAGGGAGTGTGAGATGTGTGGAAAGGTGACAGTGAAAGCTCGAAGTGTCTTGTGAACTTTTATAAAATTTCTGAATGCCCATAGACTAAGTAAAAATCCTAAGTCCAAGAATTTTACAATGTGCCTTTTAAGATGTAGACTTAGTCACTACTAGCCATTATAAGGTGGAAAGTTTATACAATTTTAAGACTAGAATAAACGTATTTAAGGAGAAACATTTTTCATTTTAACCTAAGATTTTAAAAAATACTTATGAAATTTCCAAGATAGCTGACATCTGAGCATGATAAGTGTAAGCTCCAACACAGTTAAATATCAAGCAACTTGTTCCTACATTAGTGAAAGCACGCAGTACAATACAGTTTTCAAGAAGTGAATACCTTCCCCATTACATATGTAACCTAACTGGAGAGGCCCGAGATCAATATCACTGAACCACAGAAAACTTATCGACATTTCCAGAAAGAGGTTAAAGCCAATGACTAAGAGAATAAAGTATTAATTACCTATGCACAAACAAGTAAGCATATTGAAGCTAATGGATTTTTATTCAAAAGGAATTTTTGCTGAAAAAAAATCCCTCTCCTACTTATTTTCCTCAAAACATAGATGAATTTTCTTACAAATGCTTACTCCTGTAGTCAGCAGATTCTTTACACTCAAAGAAAAGAACAACAATTACATCTACCTAAGCAGTTTTCTTGGTAGGTCAGCACCTTCAATAGCAGACTCCTTCACTTCCCTGTAACATCTGAACCTAAATCAAGATATATGGGATTGGATGCCTATAACTGTAAACTGATGTACTTGTATTAAAAATAAATCTTATCTTTCGGAAAATTTCAGTGTTTAAATACAACCAAATCTCTACATATGGCTGAAAAGCTAATTACAAAAAAGGTTTTGACGTAGGAAAAACCTATTTTTGGTAGTCGCTGTTGAGCCCTCAAAGAGTTACCTTCCACGGTCTACCAGAGCTCCATGGTGACCAAACTAATATCAAAGAATTCTCTCCTCGTTGGTCTTTTTGGCCGGGTATTGCGTCGTAATGATTAACATTATAACGTGATGGAGTATATACTGGACTCAAAGATAAGAGGTCACTTTCCCTTATCTTCAGCGAAGCTGAACACAGTTTTTCCAACGTCAAAAGAACCTGCAAGAAAGAGAAGAGACTATTGTGCAGGTGCATCCGCCCTCTTGTTTAAACCGGGCCGTTAAAAGACCAAGGAGTCATTACTCTGTTGGTCAATGCAGATTGATCCCTTGCCCAAATCCCATGTCTTTTCGTCAGTGAAGTGGGAGGGTTTTGAGGACTCAACAGCGACTACCAAAAATAGGTTTTTTCCTGTGTCAAAACCTGCTTTTTAATGGAGCAGTCGCTTGTTTTGTCCTCAAGGAGTTTTACAAAGAAATTAACAGGTGACGAAAAAGGTTTAAGCTCTCAATTTTTAATCTCAACACCCCAAAGGAAAAAACATTTCTGGTCAAAGGTCAAGCCACAGATTTCACGTCCCATTCTTTACTCCAAATACTCTTCAGGTTTTGGTACCAAGGAACAAGAAATTATACACGAACTCTACAGTGGCTTACCTAAGCATGCTGGGTTTGGTTGCAGTGCTGTCGCCACTCTCCCAGTAACAGTTAGCACACTCATTGTCAATAAGACCCCTGGTTTTCTGATGTAACACCTAGGGGTTAAGACTAACCATGCCACCTACTGACACACAGTGTAGTCGAATTTGTTCCAGCATGTGGCAACAATTTAACTGATGACCACCCTGTACATTCGGAGACTTCTTCAAAAGAGACATTTCTAAAGAAGGCCAACGACGTACTTACTTTCCTAACATCATGTGACCTAGGAAAGGAGTGTGGATTTGCCTTTTTACTGAGAAACACTACAATCATTCTCAGCCCTTGTAGGGAGAATGGTTAGTTTGTGCTAGGGTGTAGGAGAATAGGACCTTCTGGGATGTTTGCCATGAATTCTAGGTAAACCTTAAGTGCTTGAACCAGGCCTAATGTCACTTGTCTTATAAGAATGGATTTCCTTTTTTAAAGGATCCTTATTCTTGGCCAGGAATAATAGGCTGGAGACAACAATAACTGATGGTCAGCTATTTGCGTGATGCATCGTCCCCATCTAAGTGAGCCCAGATCACTAATGCGAGCTCCTGATGCTAATGCAATCAAGAAGATTGCCTTTTGTAGCATGTGCGTTGTGGTTGTATTGGGTCTGCTGAATTGAGGGGTTGATTAAGCACCTTGTTCAGGGACCAAGTAATTGGAAGTTTTTCAGGAGTGGGCCTTTGTAGAGCAAAAGACTGCAGAAGGGAGGTGACAACTTCTATGCTGGAGTCAATCCCGAAACCATAAAGCAAGGGTTCCATTAGTGCAGCCTTGTATGCCATGACTGATGTAACTGCAAAGCATTTGCCTTCAAAAGGGTATACAGTACAGGCAGTCCCCGGCTAACGGCGGGCTCAGTTAATGGCGATCTGGTTTTATGGGGCTTGTCTAGCAACAAAAATCGCCAATTTTCGGCGCTGAAAATTGCCAATTTCCGGTTATCGGCGCTGATAGTTCGGTATTGGCACTAATACATACCTAACAGAGGTGCTGATAACTGAAAATCAGCACTTTTCAGCGCCGATAAGCCCGAAAATCGCCGAAAAAGCGCCGGAAATAGCCAATTTTCGGTTATCATCACACCCCCAGAAAGGAACCCCCGCCAATAACCGACAACTGCCTGTACTGTATAAGAAAAATACAAAGTGTTTCTATAGAAATCTCAACTGGGCTCTCAGTATGGGGATAATTTAACCATATCTTTTGTATGGACTGGTATTGCTGGATAGATGATGTCCGTAATTTTTACACTAGGTACCAAGCAATGTTGGGTTAGTAATTATCATGACAGATATTTTTTAAAAATCTATACGTGAAGGTCTCGGCTCAGAAAGGAGCATGCGTAAGCGACTTTCCCTCCTACTGTCTGGGATAGAACAGTGGACGATAGTGGAATTGATCTTTTCATCCGTTGTTGAGGTAATAGAAACCAATGCCTATTTGGCCAATTTGGAGCTATTAAGTAAACTGTTCCTTTGAAGGTTAGAAGTTTGCTCAAAACCTTTGAAATCTGGGACAATGGAGGAAACAGATATTGTCCTCCCCTAGTTCCAATCTTTAGGAAGGCATCTCTTGCTGTTGCTTGACTGTTTTGGAGACACATATATTAGTAGTTTGAAAATGGCCAACAGGTGGTGTGGGAAGCATGCTGGCCAACATCCACTCTGTTGAGGCTGTCATTTTCCTTGATAGAGAGTCTGCTATTATAATAAGACCCCCTGTGAGGTGAATTGCAGACATGTGCCACTTCATTGCTTGTGCCATCCGAAGGACGGCTAGCATTACCATATTGAGAGGAGGTGAACATGATCGCAACCTCTTGATGTAGGATATTGTAGTTATGTTCTCTCTCTTCTGGAGGTTTGAGTTTTTTGAGAGACAAAACGACAGCCATCAGCTCCAGGAAATAGATATAAAAATTCCTGAATAGCTGACCACCTCCCTGCCACCTCATGATCCTCCCAATGTCTTCCCAACCTGTCAACGAGGCATCTGTGTTTGTCACTCATACAGATGGAGGAGTCAGGGTGACCTGTTTTGCCAGAGATTTCTTCCAGATCCAAGGCCTAAGTATCTCCCTAACTCTTTTAATCCTTTGATGAAGTTGGTCTCGCATCTTTTTTCTTGCAAGCGATAGCCAGAATTTGTTCACATTTTTAGTTGCAATCTAAGTATTGGATCTATTACTGATGAGAACTGCAGCAGACCCACCATACGTTCTGATTGCCATCTGGAAGCTCTGGACTGCGCAAGGAACCTTTTGAGGACTTACTTTATTTTGTTTTGAGTATGATGGGGAGAGACAACAGGCCATGAAGAGTGTTCCAACACAGTCCCAGCCACTGAGAGTGTCTGCTGGGAGTGAGGCAGGATGTTTTCAAATTTATTATAAAACTTTTTGACTGTACTTAGTTTGTTGACCATTGCTCTTAGGTTTTTCAAGCCTTCTTTTCTTGTGGGCCCCCAAATCTTTTTGTTTGAGTTCTTGAACGAGTACCGTTGCTAATTTTGTAAAATATCTTTAGGCAAGTTTAGCCCAAAGGGCATGACTTTGAATCTGTACGTATCTTTTCCCATCTGGAACCTTAGGAAGGGGGAGGAAGGGAACAGCTATAGGGATGTGAAAGTGTGTATCTTTCAGATCTATAGAAACTGTTTAAGTCCCTTTTTTTGGAATGATTCAATGTACTTAGGCAATGGTAATTATCCAAAACTTTTGGCAAACAATGTGCTTGTTCAATGTTGATTGGATGAGGATCGCTCTTCTTTTGGAGGAATCCTTTTTGAGGACACTGAAGAGACGTACTTGGTGGCGAATATACGCATGTTTCTCTATGGGCCTTTTTAACAGGGCCTTTCTGTACATGTAAATAATGCTGTCCCCCCACAGGGAAAACTTCCACTGTCTGTGATGTCATCGAAGCTAACCCCCAACCAATATAATTCCTCTTGGTATCTGCCTCCCCTCTGCCTTTGCCTTTGATAGACATTCCAGGTGTTGTTTTTACTTTTTCCCCCCTATAAGATGGTTTTTGGACCTTGTGAAAAAAGATTCCTTACTGCTGTTGTTGTCCCTTTGTAGGGAATTGTCCCTTCTTGACCACCGACCTGTTTTTTGAGGAAATTTTTGGGGGTGACTGAAGGCTTATATGATTTTTTATCAAAGTGAGCCTTTTTTGGGGTTGGGTAAAGGGAGATTATAGGTTCTTTGTTTCCTGAATTCCCCTTTCCCCAGAAGAGCATACACTACAATTCTGTTGGCAGGCGTGCTTGTGAGTTGAGCCACAACAGACTCCTCAAACAGGTCCTTACCGTAGGGGTTAGAATACAATACTGCAGTGACACTGGAGAGTGATTTGATGGAGCTCTCCAATGCTTCCATTCGTGCTTTTATGCACCATTCTAGGAAGTAAAAGAGTGCTTCCCATCAGGTTCTCATAAGACTTTTGGCCTCAATAGCAAAAATTATCCTGGGATCTTCTGGAAGCCTTTAGGTGGCAACTTCCAGCAAGGTGGTAGAGGTTATAATGCTATGGAGTCGGAGCCTAGCATAAAATTCTGACGAGGCTGTCCCCTCTGAGAGTCTTCTCATAGGGGTCCCAAACTGCTGAGCAGCTATATCTAAAGGGAGCTTTTTCCTTTCAAAAGGGAGTTGCAGCATCGCCCATTCTTTGGTGGAATTTCCCAAAACTGAGATGACTGTGGAACATGGTTTTAATTCTGCCAGTAACTTGTTTTCAGTCACTACAAATTCTGAAAATCTGTCTTCACATGATTAATATTTTTGAAAGTGAAGGGACAGAAGGCTGTGGGTACTTGGAGAGCAACTTGGGTCATATTCAAAATGGAAGTAGAGATCCATTTTTCTCTGACATGTTAAAGGGCAATTTCTATAGCTTTTAGTGCTATAGGCATGGGTAAGAAAATCGTTTCTGTTAGTGGTTTCTCCATGTCTGGTGAAGATGGTTAGTTAGTATACCTTAGTTTTACCAGACCACTGAGCTGATTAACAGCTTTGGCCCAAGGATTAGACTTATTTACGTGGGGAACCACTGGTTACTTAGCAATGGGGACCTACAGCTTATTGTGGAATCCGAACCACAGTATAGCTAGAAATGAATTTCTATCGCCAGAAATAAATTCCTCTAACTCTTCATCAGCTGGCCGCGGGAATTGAACTCCGGCCCATCGAGCGACAGTCTGAAGCTCAACCGGCTCAGCCAAAGAAGGGCTACTGGTGAAGATGGTACTGGGTGCCATTCTGTATTAGGGAATGCTGCCGTTTGTAAATTCTAGATGTACAAATTCGATCATAATTTTTCTCTCATTAATTACATGCACATTGAGGCGTCTCTCTCACCAAGGATTATCAGCATCATCAGGGGTGAGTATTGGAGCCCCTATTATGTTTTGATCTGAAGTTCTGTATTCCAAACTGACCCTTTTGTTGTTTCCAGTTGGAATTCTAACATCAGACCTTGTTTGGGCAGCATTTGTATCTACACTCACTTTTCTGTTACAGGATGTAGTACTTTTACAATTTGGTGCGTACATGACTGACTTCCTTTTCAGAATCATGCTTCATGTTCCTTATATATTGCCATTTTGTGGCAAGGGCATCTTTGATGGTACTCAATTTCCTTACGAAACTGATCAAATGCTGCAAACTGTGTACAGTAACCCCCCGTATTCGCAGGGTATGCATACCACAACACCCCAGTGAATAGCTAAAATCCACGAATACTTAAAACCCTTAAAAACACTTAGAACTGCCTGTTTTGATAGTTTAAACACAAGAACAACCTTCTAGAAATGCTTATACCTGAGTATTTTAATAGTTTTGTCACAAAAAGTGCATTTAGTCGTGAAAATGATATTAAAATACAGTGAATATTTCTCAGTGAAAAATACAGCAAATGGGCGAATTTTCCACGAATAATAGGTAGATACGTTCCACAGAGAAATCTGCGAATACATGAGTCTGCGAACCATGAGAATGCGAATACGGGGGGTTTACTGTATCCCTTTTGGGGGAGCTTGCGCAATCTAACTGAGCTTCAGCAACTGAACTCTAACTGCCTGTTAATGAAGGGGCAGAAGTCCTGGACAAGTTACTAATATACCCTTCCAAAAATGACATTTCAGTCTGAGTTAGGGGTGGATCCCAGTATCCCTTTTGGGGGAAGGATCCTATTCAGCAATGATAACTGCATGGGGAATAGAATTCTTTCTGGAAGGTTTCTCCCATCGCTAGCTAAAATTTGTGTGCCTAAGCCTTCTGGGTTCAGCAGGGCCATTTCAATGGCAATGTCCACTTCATATATTTTTTAATAAGAATGTGAACTCCATGTAAAGATTCCTCTACTTCGCGGGGTTAACCCGGGAGGTATTGGGGACTGATGTTACTGGGGTTTAGCCCAAACATTGGTGCTGTTCAGGGAAAGAGTTAAATATCTGCTGCCGGAAAGATATAATCTCCCCCTTCCTCATCCCTACTGAACCCTAGGACTCATTGAGACAGCTTAAAAGGAGCTGTTTCATCCTCAAAATTTGCTGCCAGGAGCATACTACAAATCTCGCCCACATCTGAAGACCAAGCAAATTTATCTTGTTTTCACATGGCAGGTGGTATGGGACATACCCACTGGCAAAAAGTGAACCAAGCAATTTGCTAAAGAACACTTGAACTGAGGATCCTGCCTAATGGCAGCCCTGTAGTGATATAAAGCAATTGTTATTAGAAGCTAGTTAATATTAATTGTTTTTAATGAGGGACACTTCTGTAGTTCCTGATATAGTTTCCATATTACAGTACACGTTAACTTGATTACAAGTGTGCACTTGTAATGTATTTAATTAAATATCTATGTTAAACCCTCTAAGGTTTTAGTTAGTTTTCATAACTGTATATGGGTCTATTACTTATACACTGCTAGTCCTTTTGCAATGGCAAAGTGAAATTTTTAATTCCAATTGTCATGCCATTCAGACTAACTGCTATGAACTAATTTGTTTAAGTAACCCAAACTACTGTTTTATATAGCTTAGGGTAATGCTTCTAGTATAACCTACGTTAAGTTAAAAATAGAGGATTTCTTAAAAGGTTCTTGGTTAAACTATTCTAGGCTTATTTACAACTTAAAGAATATAAACTATACAAAAAATAATTCTCTTATAGTCTGGTTTTCTGTTTTATGTGGTGGCCAAGACTACCTTTTTATCTGATATTCGGCCATTGCTGTTTTAGGCTAATAGTAGGATATTCCTTAAAAAGGGGTTCCTACTTAATATGGTTAGCTACTGCCTGTTCTAGGTTTATATCACCTTTAAGGATATATGCTACATAAGACCCTACTAGTATGTAGCCTTACAGATATGCTACCGAGTCATAAAAAAAAAAATAGGTTATTTTATTGAACCTTGGATACTGTTTATATATAATCCTAGGCTTACAGTATTTGTTCTTTCTTAACCTAGTATAGCGCACTGCCTAATCCACATTATTATAGACCACTTTTAAATGTATAGGCTAGGCTGTATAAAACAGAAAACTTACTAATATGTAACCTTATAATTAGTCTACTATTTTTTTTTTCTGACCCAGGTTGTTGTTTATATCCAATCCTAGGCTATTTGGTCTACTATATAAAACAGTAACCACTAATGTGTAACCTTATAGCCAGGCTATAACTTACTCTAATCTAGGCTACTGCCTAATCTGGATTATTTAATTCACACTTAAGTGTATGGGTTACATAGAACACAATTAGCCTACCTTGGTATGTAGCCTTAAGGCTAGGTTACTATCTCGTCCAGCACAGATTACAATTTCATCTAGTCCTAATTACTATTTAATCTAATCCTAGGTTAGATGGTCTAGGCTAACAATTTAGTCCAAAAATGGGATGTTTCGTAAAAAGTGATCACTTAACTTGATATACGGTAATGCCTATGCTAGTCCTGAATTATTTAGCTCACGCTTAAGTGCACAGGCTTATATAAAAGGGGAAAAATTTATACTAACATGTAGCCTTATTGTTAGGCTATCAATTTATTTTGCCCAGATATTGTTATTATCTGATCCTAGGGTCCTCGGTCTAGGCTAGGCCACTTAGGATACGTAATCCAAGGACATAAGCTACACAAGCATCCACTATTAATCTAAATTATTCTCACTTACTGCCTAGATTACTGTAGACATCATATAATCTGAAAGGATTTTCTATATTAATCATAAGTTGTGGAACATTTCTTTTAGTTAACACATTTAGTTAGAATTTAAAACAATTTTCGCTTTACAAAACTAGTTAGAAATCAACGCTTTACGAAACTAAGTAGGCTAACAATCAACGGGCTGGGTTCCAGCTTGAATACACAAATTATAAATTCCAAAAGTTTAAAACTAAAACTTTTAACTGGAAGTTAATATTAAGCATTTATCTTGCTATTTTGATGCTTCCATGATCCTCGATAATGAAAACGGAGAAAAAAGATTTTTTTTTGGATTGCTGGTAACGACGTGAACGGTTCACTACAGACCAGAGATAATGGCTCCTTGATCTTTTAATGGCTCCGTTGTAAACAAGAGGGCGGATGCGCATGCGCAATAGTCACTTCTCTTTCTTGCAGGTTCTTTTGACTTTGGAAAAACTGGGTTCAGCTTTGCTGAAGACAACGGAAAGTGCCCTCTTATCTCTGAGTCCATTATATATTCCATCTCGTGTTATATAATGTTAATCATTACAACACAATACCTGGCCAAAAAGACCAACTAGAAGAGAATTCCTTGATATTAGTTTGGTCACCATGGAGCTCTGGTAGACAACAGGAGGCAACTTCTTGAGGACGAAACAAGCAACTACGCTATCAAAAAAGGAGGGATTCTTGATAAAATGAAGATAAAATGGACTAGAGTGCAGAGATTTGATTTGATTTTATTATGAAGTACAGGCAGTTCCCAGGTTACAGGGGGAGTTCTGTTCCAGCAGCGTGCTGTAAATCAGGAAACGCCGTAACTCAGAACGTCGTGATAAAAAATTTTAAAATGAGAGAGAGACTGACTTATGCAATCCTGGGGAAAGAAACAGGTTTTTAAGCTTTGCCCTGGTGATAAACCAATTTTCTCCTCTCCTTTTAGTAAGGACCTCCTTATAATGAACCTTCACACCTTCTTCCTCAAACTTTCCTATCACCACATTCACTACACACACATGCTCTTCAACAGTCTTGCTCAAAATCAGAACATCATCAATGGACACTATTACTCACTCTTTTGCAAAACTTACTCAACATCACATTCATATCACACTGGAAAGCTGCAGGGGCATTAGTTGAGCCAAAACTCAAATTCTTAAACTGATAATGCTTATGACTTGTTGAAAAAGCTGTCATAGGTCGACTCCCTCAGAAATTGGCATCTGATAATACCCGCTCATCAGATCCAACTGACTGAATACTTTCATTCCATTCACAGACATTCCGACATTACTGTACATGCATCGAAAAATGATCTTTCACAGTCATTTGTTCACCTTTCTATAATCAATACACTTTCTCAAACTTCCATCAGGCTTTCTCACAGGCACAACTGGGCTGTTCCACCCACTCTTACTTGGTTCAATTACATCAGCTCGCTCCAACTCTTCACACTGCTCCTCTATCTCCATAGTCAGCAGAGGAAAATGACACAGCCTCTGAAAACTAGGGGTATCATCCTTCAAAGTCACTCTACTCAGGCAATTTAGACCCAACAAAATCATTGTCACCCCTACTTATCACACATCTCATCGTCCACAACATGTTGTACACTTGCCTTGTCTTGGTCACTCAGATCCTCACCTATGCTTACTTTCTCCACCAACTCCTCATACATCCGCTTGATTTCTTCCAAAACCAAGGTCTTGACAGGAAAGCAAGGCTGTGGGTGGTTGTCAACCCACGGAGATGATGTCTGCATGAGTCGGGGAGAGTGGTCCCACTCACATGAATGTGGGTGGGGACTGTCCGGCAAGCATGCTCTTGTCTTCTTAGAAACTGGAGCTTCTACAGATAGAGACTATCGACTGGGGGACCTCCTCTTGCCTGGCCAAGGTGGCTGGGCTGGTCGGGCCAGGTTACTACCCTGGGACCCCTGAGCAGCTCTCTTTGAAGAGTGGGAGGGGTGTGAGGTAGCACCTGCACGTCCTCTGCTCACCTTCTCTTGCTGGGCTGTGCTGGCAGCCAGGCCTGGTTCCACAGACCAGTGACCCTTGATAGTCCAAGCAGGGGAGCTACCAGGCCCAGTATTGGTACACCAGTGGTCTGGAGAACCCCAGGTAGCAGTTGCACTTGTGCACTTGGCAACAGGAGAGGAGGTGACAGCACTTGACGATGAAGACAAAGATGATGATGACTTCCTTCTCCTCTCCTTAGACTCCTCCTTGCCGAGCATGGTCTTCAACAACGTGTGGAGTAGGACATAACCCAGAGACAAAGCAGATGGCAGAACTTAGGGACACATCACCGATGATGCTTACAGGGTCATCAAGGAAGTAGGGGCTGTCGTAGAGCAGGTGGATATCATAACTGTTGAAATCGTCACAGTCGAAGCAGTTACTGGAAGGCCCTTCAGAGCCTTGAAGTGACCAATCAATCCAGAGACATTCGGCTCCCCCAAGAGGCCTAGCTCTTCAAGTCCCTTGGCCACCACAACACCTGAAACAAAAGTCAGGTTAGGTAAGGGAAGCTACCTACACCCTGAGAATAAGCATCTACCCGAGGACAACTCCAAGCAAAGAGAGACTCCTAGAAAGGAACCAGGGTGGTAGTCTCCCCCAACCCCCAAACAGCAGAGTCAGCAAAGGGGAAACCACTCCCTTGGGAGGGAGTGGTAATGGCAGGTGTTAGTTTGGCAGGAGGCATAAAGGAACCGGAGAGAACCTTTAGTGTCACCAGCGGAATATTGCACTCCAGTGACACCACAGAAATAAGACAAATTTTCAATCAATTTGTATTATTCATTGCTAACAAACCTAAGGTCTTAACGTAAGGATAAAATCTTCTAGTGCCAGCTGGAAACCGGTAAAAAACATATAAAATTGTAGAACAAGGTATTGATGGCAACAAAGTTCGGCCGACCTTCCTTAACCTGAGAGCGCAGTGACACATCAGTTTCTTCCAGGCCAGGAAATCACTTTGAGGGGTGGCGAGAGGTGGGCAATGTTCGTTAAGACCGTAGGTTTGTTAGCTTTGAAAAATAAAATTAAAAATTTTTCATGTGCTCATACGTGGAACAAGCCTAGGTCTTGACGTGAGGATAGACTCACCTTTGGCGGAAGGAAAGGAAAGTCTTGAACTGACTGGAGGTTCAGCTTACCTGGTCTCATTTCCTGGTCAGGCTAAAGCAAAGGAAGGAGACATGTGCCACCAACTTGTCAGATAAAAAGTTTACCAAACAGTCAGACTACTGGGCTAATCACAATGTGGAGGAAGATTGTATACGTGGAAGTTAAAGAGCTATATCTGTTCAGACAACAAACCTATGTTAGCCATCAATTTGTTTGTCATCATTCCTCCCTCCTCTTGTCAGAGGAAGGACTACCTCATGATGGATCAATCTTCCTAATGCCTGAGGGTAGAGAAGAAGGGGAAAAGGGAAAGGATTAAAGACCAGTCATCTCATTCATTCTCACTTTCATACCATCATCTTACGTAAGATACAAACTGTCCTGCTAGGGGCACTGGATCAACTGCACAACCTGCTGAGCAGCCACCACCGGACCCAAGGGAAAAGTGTCCAAGGACCTGTGGGCAACATCCCAAAGACAGAAGGATATGAAGGTTGCTTGATGAAGCCAAGTACCAGCCTTCAAAATCCTAAGAACGGACAAGTTCTTAAGAGCTAATGAAGGGCCTAAACCCCTAACATCATGTGCCCTTGCATACACTGTGGTCAGAGTTGTAGAAGAACTGTAAGCACATCTAATAACCTCACGGAGCTGCAAAGAGATGGTATGCTTGGACTTTCTTTCTTGATCTGGCCCGTGCTTCAACACCCCAGGCCGAGGTGATGAGTACTTTTCAGGTAACCACGCAGTGCCCTAAGAGGACATAAGAGCAATTCGTCTTGGTCATTATCAACAAAATCTCCCAAGGAAGGGATGGAAGAGGATTCAAACCTGTCATGAACCGAAGGATTTTGAGTCTTAGCTATGAATTCATGGACAAATTCGAAAGCTACAGACCCCCAACCACTATGTGTTTAATATTAGAAGAGAGACCTTGGAGTTCTCCCACTCTCTTCAATGAAGCTAAAACCAGTAAGACTATTTTAAGGGTCAAGTCTCTGCCACATGACGTTGTAATGGTTCATATGGGGCTCGAGTAAGACTACTTAGCACCAGAGTCAGACCCCAACTAGGAGGTTTAAGTTCTCTAGGAGAACAAGACTGCTCAAAGCTTTTGAGTACCACTGAGATTTCCCAAGAAGAATACAGACCCACATCTTTTAGGCACAGCACCAAACCCAAAGCAGCCCTGTAGCCCTTGATAACAGACACAGAAAGACTTTTCTCCCTCTGCAGATAAACTGGGAATCTGCTGTTTGCTGAACAATTCTGACTGGAGAGAGACCCCTTCAACGACACCAATCACAGTAGATGGCCCATTTTCCCTGGTGCATGGCTGAGGAAGATTTTCTGAGGCAGCTGGACATCTCTGCCACTGCTCTGCAAGAAAAACCTCTTGCTTGCGGAACATACTGGATAGTCTCCAGCCTTGAAGAGACAGGGACCCTACCGACCAACGATATTTCTTGACGTGAGGCTGGCAGAGGAGGATGTGCCATGCAGGGATCTCTCTAGGAACTGCTGACAGCAGGGATAGTAGATCAGGGAACCATTCTGCGTGAAGCCACCAGGGAGCTACAAGGGTAATCCTGAGATTCTGAGAAATCATTTCCCTGTTCAAGACCTGACAGATCATGCAAAAGGGGGGAAGGCATAAACCTCTAAGTTGTCTCAGGGATGCTGTAGGGCATCCTACACCAAGGTGAAGGGGTCTGGGACAACTGAACAGAAGACCTCTAGCTTTCTATGTTGAACCTTGCTGCGAACAGATCTATCATTTGCCTTCCCCAAAGGAGGAAGAACCTGTCTGCCATCTCCTGATGTAAGGATCAATCTGTCCCCAGGACCTGACCCCCACGACTCAATTTGTTGGCCACCACATTCCTCTTGCCTGGGATACACCTGGCTGAGAGGGCTACTGATTGGTCTATCGCCCACTGGTGTAGACGCACCATCAGGGAGTGAAGTTGGCGAGACTAGCCCGTTTGTTTACGTAAGCGACCACAGTAGTGTTGTCCGACACCAGAACTACAGTGCCCGACACTGGTTCTTGAAACTGCTGAAGTGCCAGGAAGGCTGCTTTCAGCTCCAGAACATTGATGTGCAGCTGCTTGTCCTGAAAATTCCTCTTTCTCTCTTCTTCCTCCTGGCAAACTTCATCCACTGTTCAGAAGGCCAAACCTGGCACTTATGTTTACAGCATGACGCACATTATGAGTGAGGGTCAACCTCAATAGAAGAAGGAAACCAGTTATACAGCCTGTCCTTCCCTGGACAGTGCCTCAACACCTGCAGTTTCCTCTCCAAAGAAGGCTTATGTGACTGAGGGGTTTGTATGGTAAATCAAAATAATCACACAAAATATATTTCAAGTAAAAAAAAAAAAAAAGTCATAAAACAGAAAGCAAACAACCAGCAGTTCGGCAGAGACAGCTTCATATGACAGCAGCCAAAAGCAAAGTGGAGTGCAGTACAGCCTCATCTGAAAGTTAAACAGCCATCACAGCTTGCATTTGCAAGCTAAATCCCATGTGAAGAACAAAGTCTGTATTTGTGTAGGAAAAACTATATGTAATTATATTTGAAGGCACAGTTTGTATCCTGAAGCTTACAATATAGTGGATAAGATAATGGTTGTTATGTACTGCATATTTTCATAAAAAAAACCTTAATTATATTAAATTATAATTTTACATACTCTGTATATTATAAAATACAAAAAAATTTACTTATATTTCATCATCAAATTGCTGTGGGCCTGTGAACTTAGGATTCCTACCTGCATTTAGCTATGGGCAATATAAGTAGGCACAATGAGTGATAATACAAGTGTAGATACATACATACATACCCCAAACTCATGTGAGGTTAGGTTCCAGAACCCCTCGCACAAGGCAAATTTTCGTGCAAGTTTGGCACGGTCTCCAAAAATGCTAACAAATGCTTATTTCTAAAGTTTAAACATTAAATATGACCCTAACCATACTCCCAAATTATTAAGCTAACTTTTAATGACATTAAAGTTACTGTAATTTCACCTGAAAGTTAGTTAACACATTACCTTTAAAAAAAAAAATAAATGGTTGAAATAAAAATAGAGTTGGAAGAGAATTTCTGCCTCTCTCACCTTCTGACCTATCTATTTTTAGAAGTCTTCTCAACCTCTTTTTCATAAATTCTTTATTCTGCATCTCTTTCTCCTTGTTCTGAAATGCTTTTTCATGAACAAACGAGTGTTTTTTATTCTGACTAATACAACTCTTAGTTACTGTGTCTCTATGTTCCAGAATGTATTTGCCACACTAGCGTATTTACACTTCATAGACGGTAAAATTAGATCAATTTAAACTATCTACTATACAGGTAAAGAAATACAGAGAGAGAGAGAGAGAGAGAGAGAGAGAGAGAGAGAGAGAGAGAGAGAGAGAGAGAGAGAAGAGAGAAATTATTTTTTAATTATTATGGACAACTTGAAAGAATAACACACAAGAGAGAGAGAGAGATTTAGAGAGAGAGAGAGAGATAAATAGAGACGTCAGAGAGAGAATTGTCCCATTTCTCTCTCCCATTCCATATCTATTTTCAAAACTTCTAAACCTCACTAATCTTTTTAATCTGCAATTCTCTTTGTTCTGAAATGCTCTATGTCTCTATGTTTTTAGAACGGTGCATTTAAAGTTGTAACTGCAGGTAAAATTAGATATTAGAAAAATAAATTATCTACTGTATAGTTAAAATAGAGAGTGAGAGAAGATTAGTAGATCAGTTTTCTTACCTTCCGGACAGAGAGAGAGAGAAGAGAGAACTTCGACAAAACTTCTTTATTCTGTCTTCACCTTTGACCCACTAATCAACAACTTTCTTGTCAAATGCCGACAAGTCCGACAGCTAAACAGAAGATGAGGTAAGGATATTTGTTTGTTATATTGTTATTATTATATTAATATTTGAAAATTATTACTTATTATTAGGTAAAATATTTATTTATCATACAAAACAAATAAACATATACAGTGAACCCCCAGAGTTGGGGGAATTTTCCACCCTCCCCTTCTGAAATAGCTAAAATTTAGAATCTTAAAACCCCTCTAAAAACACTTAGAACTGCCCATTTTGATACAGGTAGTCGTGACTTACGACCATCATTAGGTTCCGACAGAGCAGTTTTAGTTTTTTTTATTTCGACCAACCACATATGAACATGTATTCTGTACCTACTGTATATTATCCATCATATATTATAGCCTAAGTATGTACTGTATACTGTACTGTCTTTTTTTTTAGCATATTGAATACTGTAAATTTAATCATGTTTGAGCTGTCTTTTATCCTTTTACCATATTCAAACACATATGCATATATTACATATACATGTATATATTTTTTGTTTACATTTTCATAGACAACTGACTAGCCTACATATACATTTTTATATTATCCCAAAAATGTGCATGTATAGTACCCTATTATTACGCTTTAGCATATGAAATCTTATCATGCTTGAACTCCTTGATTAATACTTACTTTTATTACTGTATTTAAAATTTTTATTGTAGGCATTCAAACCATCTGTCTGGTTTGTTTACATTTCTTATCCGCCATTTGCATTGCCAATCGGCTACACGTATAATGACGACATTTACTTTTTATTTATTTATAGGTTTGAATTAAATACATAATTTATTAATTTGATTTATTTGCAAAAAATAGAAATACAAAATACATTACAAAAATATGAATCTTTTACCATTTTTCAACAAAATTTTACTTCTGAAAACATTTGTACTGTTGCCAACACGTCTATGAACACAGTTTTATTTTGGTAAATTATTTTTTCTTTATAAATTTCAGGCAAACTACAGTAATGGCACATAGATAGATTTGATTTACAGTACAGCAAAACATGAACATACAAAATAAAATAAAAATTACATAACATTTTAAATTTGAAAAAAAAAAAAAATTATTGTCCACTGGTGGATGGCTGAGGATCGAGAGGTCGATCATTGTGGTCGAGGGTAGATGGGTAGGGGTAGACGGAGGTGCTATTTTCATTAACATGCTTAGTTTTGTCTGAATGGTTTGTTTTTTTTTCTCTTCATAAATTTCCAGTATGGACGAAAAGCATCAGAGGACCATGCATTCAATTCTTGAAAATCTTTCAATATTTGGATCCATTCCTTCAAAATGAGCTAGAAGTTTATTTAACTGTGATAAACCTTCTGCTAAGCCTTTGGTCGTGAACATTCTTTGTGGTTCCTCCTCCTCATCCGCTATTTCTGCTGCTGCTTCTCTCCTTTCTTCTTCTGCCACCTTTTCCTCTTCCAGCGCAATCAGATCTTCAGTTGTTAGTTCTTCCGACTCTTTGTCAAGCAATTTCGATTTCTTCCATTTCACATTCTAACGACAGATCTTTGGCTAATTTCACAATTTTTTACGAATCATTTCTAGTTCATTCTCACTATCAAACCCATCAAAAGTATTCACAGGAGTGTTTACGCAATTCTTTAGTACAAACACCGTTCATACATTTCTTCCTGACAGCTTCCCATGACGCAGCGATGTTCTTGATGCATTTAAGAACATCGTATTTTTTCCAAAAATCGGGTCCTCTGAAGATACGTCCAGGATCAGCATCTGTAGCCAGATTGCTTGGGAAAAGGTGGTTTTTAGATAATTTGCCTTAAAAGGCAGCAATAGCTCCTTGGTCCATAGGTTGGATGAGAGGAGTTGTATTGGGTGGTAAAAATACCACTTTCACGTTGGGATGGAGATCGGCTGATGAGGTGGATGCCCGGTGCGTTACCCAAAAGTAATAACACCTTGAATGGAACAGTGTTTTTTTTCCAAACAATATTCACGAACCTGGGGAATAAAGCAGTTTAAGAACCAGTCTTGGAAGTGCTTGAGTCATCCATGCCTTTTGTTAGACCGATAGTAGACTGGTAGCGTATGCCTATTCACATTTTGAAGGCTCAACGGGTTTTTCGGAATGGTAAATCAAAAATGGCTTAAGCTAAACCCGCGATGTTACCGCCAAGCAACAAAGTCAGCCTATCTTTTAGAGGCCTTAAATCCTGGCATAGATTTCTCCTCTTGGTAAATGTAGGAGCGTTCTGCTATTCGCTGCCAAAATAAGCCACTCTCATCAACATTAAAAATTTGTTCTGGTAAAGGCCTTCTTCTGCAATGATTTCATCCAAACTTTCAACAACTTTTCGGACCTTTCCTCATCTGCAGCTGCTGCTTCCCAGTGATTCTGACATTATGCAATTGAAATCTGTTCTTAAACCGCTTTGAACCAACCTGTACTTGCTGAAAATTCTTGATTATATTCTTCTCCAGCACACTCCTTCAACGTCTTAAAATACTTAAAGCTTTCATTTGCAGTAACAAAAGGCTTAATGGGGACACGTTTCTGGAGTTGGCTTTCAATCCACACATTTAATAGTTTTTATTTGACAATGGGTCCACTTCGTTGTTTAGTTATCAAATTTATGATCTCAACAGGTGCTGAACCCATCACTGCTTCACGAATCTGCTCTTTATCCTTCAAAAATTGTCGAGACAGTAGAATGCGATATTGAAGATCACACGATTATTACATTCAATTTCTTTAACTTCAAACTGCTTTATCACTTTCAGTTTCGTGTCCAGATCAATAGCTTTTTCTTGCTTTCTTAGCAGGATTGGAAATTGAGGAAGATTTTCTTTTGAAAACATCTTTGATTGGGGTTTGGAGCACACAAACAATGTCTTTCGGGTAATAATGTGCAGTATGTAATGACACAAACACACTGAATGCTGCCGAGCTGAGCATCTCGGAGATGAGTGCGCTATATAGTGGGAAAAAGTATCGTACGCGCTATATATATATTTTAGCAAAACATAAAATTAAATATTATTATATATATATTATATTGTCGAGCTCGGTCGTGAAGTCGATCAGTCATAGAAGTCGATAGGTCGTTCAATTCGAGCTGACTACCTGTAGTTTAGACACAGAAAAACCCTGTAAAAATGCATATACCTGAGTATTTTAATACTTTTATCACAAAAAGTGCATTTATTCATGAAAATTATATGAAAATACAGTAATTAGTGAATATTTCTCAGTGAAAATACTGCAAATGGGTGAATTTTCCCGCAAATGATGGTTAGATATGTTCCACAGAGAAAACCTGTGAATGAGTGAGTCCGCGAATCATGAGAATGCGAATCACGGGGTTTGCTGTACATGGCACCAAAAAATTCCTCATCTTGGCCTAAAAGAGAGAGAGAGAGAGAGAGAGAGAGAGAGAGAGAGAGAGAGAGAAGAGAGAGAGAGAGAGAGAAAGAGAGATTAAACTTTTATTATTTAATGTCATTTAATTTACACATAAAAGTTTTAAAACTTATAAATTATAAAAAATTAAACACTTTTGCAGGATTTCTCAGTATTTGCAAATGTTATAAAAACTTGTGTATGACAATTAGTTAGGTTCCAATGAAAAGTTATACACACTGTGAATTCACATAACTTGAACACACAAGTTTATATATTACTGTATGTATATATAGATATATGTATATAGTAAACCCTGTGTATTTGAAGGGGGTGCATACCACACGCCCCCACCGAGCAGCTAAAATCCGCAAATACTTAAAACCCCCTCTAAAAACACTTACAACTGCCTATTTTGATAGTTCAAACACATAAAAAACTCTCAAAAATGCTTGTACCTGAGTACTTTAATAGTTTTATCACAAAAAGTGCATTTAGTCATGAATAGGATATGAATATACAGTAATTAGTGAATATTTCTCAGTGAAAATATATAATAATAGGCGAATTTTCTATAATAAATGTATATGTATGTTCAATAGAGAAATCCGCGAATCGGTGAGTCCACAAATCGTATCGTGAGGACATGAATACAGGGTTTACTGTTTACACACACACACACACTACATATATATATATATATATACATAATTTATATATATATATATATTGTATATATACAGGCAGTCCCCGGTTCATGGCAGGCTCGGTTAACAGCGATCAGATTTTAAGGGGCTTGTCTAGCGACGAAATCGCCGATTTCCGCTTATCGGCGCCAATACATACCTAACAGAGGCACCGATAACCAAAAATCGGCGTTTTTTGTGCCGATAACCCACGAAAATCGCCGAAAAAGCACCGAAATCGCTGATTTTCGATTATCATCACACCCTAAGAAACGGAACCCCACCGATAAATGGGGACTGCCTATATATATAATTATATATGTTTTATATATATATATATATATATATATATATATATATATATATATATATATATATATATATATACATATATATATATATATAACCCGGTCCATATATATATACCAGAACGCGAGATAATTGGATTTCGACGCGAAACGTCGAGTAAATTTTGTGTCGGAGCTCGCACAACAAACCGGAACTTGACCCGATGAATTATAGGATGTTAGTAAAAAAAGTTTTGGTTGGCCACCGCTAGCTGGCATTGTTGGGGGTATTCTTCCCACACGTGTTTAAGTGTTTAAGCCCAAAAGCAATAAAATGACTGCTGTTTTTTGGAGTATACATGCCTGTACAGGTATTTCATTATTTTTGGCTTTCTGCACTGAATTTATCTGAAAAACAATCAGGGTCCCAATATGTTAGGGTATCATATTTATTGAAAGATAATTTACAGTGATTTTGTACACTATTCCAGTAGACTCTGTATGAAATTTACCATAAATACTGAACGTAAACAACTTTTATGTAAATAGTACAGTACTGAGATACACCACCAGGGTGGTGTTGATTTGCACATCTGTTCAAAAAAGTTAAGAATTCTGAGTGCCAGGGCATTTAGAAATTTTTCTTAATTTTATGATAACAGACATACAGTAGATTTGGCTTATAAATATATATTATTAATTTACTGTAATAATCAGGCTTGTTTTTTCAATATATATATTAATAACAGTTTTTGTATGTATAGTAGAACCCGGTCCTGGACTGTACTAGAACTGACATAATCAGATTTCAACACTTGCTTGAGTAAATTTTATTCTGAGCTCAAACAACAAACCGAATCCTTCCATTTATCATATGATGTTTGTAGAAAAAGAGTTTCACTGATGCCGCTAGTTGCTGTTGGTCGTTCTTTTCCATGCTTATTTAAAATCATTTAAACCCTACACATGTGCTGCTGCTACTGAATCCTGAAAAACAAGTCCAGATTATCACATTAAATTAATAATACAGTATTTATCATCCAACTGTATGTCTGTTGTCATAAAATTAAGAAAAATTTCCTAAATTACTGTTTTCTTTCTCGACCAGCTTGTGGCAGATGTAAACAAACCACATATTGCTCACACTGGTGGTATCATGTACTAATTACATAAAACTTCAAATTTATGGTAAATTTCATACAGAGTCTACTGGAATCAGTGTACAAAATCACTGTAAAACATCTTTGCAGCCTTTTGTCATTGTATGTGTACATTTTCCCTTTACTGGCATGTAATGTTTAACTCTCTACATGAGGACTTGCTGTGGGACTCATCTTGGACTGTAACCAGGTGTTCATTCAAGACTAGTTTGAAGATCTTCAGGCGTTCCAAGCCTACTATCCTTCATTTAACAATTTTACTTTTAGTTTCTTTTCTGTAAATATAATTACATAATTTAACCAAAGTGTTTATGTAACATTCTCATAAAGTAAAACTTGAACTCATTGAATCATGACCATTTTTCTTTATGATTTCCCTTAACGAAGTCAGATTTCCAAGGCCAAATTAAAGAAGGATCCGTTGCTGGCCTGTAAAGCATCTTATGAATCTAGAAATCTTGGGAAATACATAAAATGACCTTTCCATAGATCTTGTTTTGCAGTTGCAGTTTCCCCTTGGAATTATTGTTGCTTTGTTGCATTTGTAACTCACTAAATCAGCAACTAATCAAAGCTAAGCTCTTGAGTAGCAAATTCTGAACCTGGTACCAAGAGCACCACAAGAGAGTTCTATGTAACATGAAGTGTTTATCTCAGCAAAGAATTTTTTCCAGCACAAACACAAACAATCATGCCTCTATTTAAAAAGCAGAGAGCTGTATGCCAAACACTGTTTGAGAACTAGCCCAAAGCGAAAGAAAGTTTTTAAAAAATCACACTGCTTAGTTTTCAAGAATTAAAACTTCATTTTGATACTTCTTTGTCATTGCCAACAAGTTTAGTATGCAACCATCAACACTTTGGTGAAAAATATCATTATCATATAAATATTGGAATATAACCACCACGAAAAAATTTCATAACAAATTGTATACAAATACAGCAGGTGAAACAAAACAGTTAAAAAATGAGTTGTTTTTCATTGTATTGTAACTTGTTTAATGATTTTCGTATATAACAAATTGTAAAATGATCAAAGCAACACAGAGAAAATATTATCACAAATGATGCAAAATTCAGAAAAAGGGGGTAAAAAAAGATTTTCAGAGTAATTCACCATAAAGTGGCAATATTGTAGATGATTTCCAATTTGTATAAATTAAAAGATAATTATTGAATCTGACTAGCCAATGTAATTTTTAGCTAATTAATCAGGGTTTTATCTCCAATGATGTTTCATCTTGAATCAAATGTTGAAATTTTGATAAGCATCGTGATTTATATGAAAATATTTAAATAGCAAAATAAGACCATGAGTTATTTTTTCAATTATTTTCACTGAAATTGAAATCATACATTTTCAAGTCACAACACAAAATAAAGCCTAATGGAAAATCAGTTAAAAATTCAATATATACAGTATAGAAATGCTGAGATAATCATATAAAAATTCTAAAAAATTAGAAAGTTTTTGCAAAAATCACCATTTAATTGGGGTAGAACCATTCATCAGATATTTGATGTTGCAAATCTGGTAAATGTTGCAATGGCAAAAGTAAGAGTTTTAACTACCAATGCATTTTTTAGAAAATTTCGGTAACTTTATATGATATATTGAAATTTTGCAATTATCCTTGGATTTATATGAAAATATTTGAAAACTGAAAAAGCCAAACCTATGATTGTTATTATTTGTTGTAAATGTATTCTACATGAAATTGCTAACAACATTTTAATGAATAACAACTTTACTTAACGTTCCCATCCACGCCAGTAAAACGGTGCAAAATTAAGACTTATCAAGAAATTTGAGATTTTCAGCCGAGTTATCGAGCATAGGTGAACGGAAAAGCTTTTTTCAAAACATTTACCATGAAATTTGGAATACTGAATGATATCCTTTAGAGACTTCCATTTGTTGCACAATGAAGGTAATGATTGAATATTACTTTCAATGTTAGATTTTTTGAAAGTTAAAAAAATAACTTTCATGTAAATATATCAGGAAAAAATATATATATAGCTAACACTTATCAAGACATACATTTTTGGGACTTTATAAACAAGCTATATATGATGATATATATAGCTCTGGATATAAGATCCAAGATAAGCCTTCATAAATAAAAAAAAATTATAATACATTTTTTTTTTTTATTATGTAATACATAAGTAAAACGCCTAATGCTGGTGAATTATTTTTTATAAAGCTGAATACATGATGACAAAAACACATAAACTACAGATATATAAAACTCACTTATCAATATAAAATTAAATTAAAATCAGAGGCAGTACCACTAATTAACGACTGGGGTTCTGTTTTCTCCCTCCTCCATTGCCTGAGTGATGGAAAATTGTTGATAACTCGAACATTACAAGTAATTATGGTAGGATAAATGGCGCTTACTGCAGATGGTGCCAATCGGAGTCCCCTAAACCCTTGTGTCCCTCGGTAAACAGCTTCCAATTAACACCGAAAATGGTATGGTGCCAATACACTGAGTACGATCCTTTGGGAACTGCTTAAGGTGCGCCAGAAAATCACTTACTGATGCTGCCCTTCAGGCACACCCGGCACTTATTGGCCACGCCAAATAGTTAAGGGCTCCAGGTTAGTTTAACCAGAGCACTGCAGCTTGACTAAGGGTCCACCAGAGCTGGCCCAAACATTAGAATGTGAGTTTACGGTAGAACCAACAGGGACCTAGCAGGGGCATACAGCAGGAGCAGGAAGATCGATTATGGCCCTGAGAAATGAATCTGCTACTGATCCTCTTTTCAGATTGGAGTCGGAGAGTCAAACGCTGGAAGGCCAACAGCAGGTTAAAGTTTATGAGGGCATTCCCCGGCCACCTGAAGAACAGCTGGGAAGCAGGACAACCGAAGGTGTCTGAGTTAACCGATGCCAATAAGAGGGGACTGTAGGCATTCTGTAGGGTAACTGAAAATTTGAGGAGCCTGTGTCACTCCTGGTTCTTATATATAACTCCAACTGCCCTGAGCTATGTGAAAGAGATAAACCTCCCATTTTTAATGCTTTATAGTTGCTCTATCATGATCTCCTTAACCCTGTAAACGCCGAGCCGGCGTTTACAAAAATGTCTCCCGACTCACGATTCTCGGTGAGTTAGCACCTGGTCGGAAAAAAATTTTTTTCAAAAATCACCCCTTCCAGTTTTTAAGATTAAGAGTTCATTTTTTGCCCCTTTTTCTCATTGCCTGGATGTTGCAAAATCAGAAATGAAAAAATATCATTAAAAATACGCGAATGCCGAATATATGACAGCAAAAAAACTGCTATAATTGTATATAAATCGCAGGGGCAAAACGGTTAATACTGATACAATTTTTTAGCTATTGCATGTAAACAAGTTCGATGATTTTGGTATATAACAGGCATTGTAAACGATTAATGCAACACAGAGAAAATATTATCAAAAATGATGCATGAATTCGTAACGCCAGATGAAAAAAAGTTTTTTTAAAAATACACCATAAATCGAAATATTGTGCTAGACTTCTTGGATTGTTTCAAAATGAAGGAAATTGACAGAATATTACTAGACTGTTGGTTTTTTAGCTTATAACTGAATTTTTGAACCATTTTAAAAAGCAGCCATAAACAGTTGATTTTTTCTAATTATCGTTATTTATATGAAAATAATCGGATAAAAACAGGCGCTGAGCTAAAAGAATGATTTATTTTTTTGTTGTATTCCAAATGAAATTGCACACATTTTGGATGTATAAAACTTTATGTAACGAAGGCTTTGAAATACCTTTCCATCGCCAGGAAACTATCACGGGCATAAATGCCGGATACATTGGGCGACAAAAAAAAATTCCGCCCAATATTGCCTGACGTTGTAGCAGGCATCATCCCAAAAATGTGGAGCTCCCAAAAATGCGCTATGTCTGTGAGGTTGCAGCCCCGCCAACATGGATACGACAACGCCGACTGCAGTTCCTCGGCAGTACCAATCATAACACGCCGCCTCCGCAACAAGGAATTCCAGCAATAAACGATCAGGAAGAGCTGAATGAACCCCAGTGTAGTGAGGAAAGGGAAAAAATCCAGGTACTACCGTGAATGGGTGAATGTTAGGTGGGGTGGGGTCCTCCAACCACCCCTCATCACTTTCGGACGAACGGCTAGATAACCCAAGCTGTCACAACGCTGCGACATTCTACAGGTTCACGGCACGATCTTGGCACGCACACTTTGTCGCAAATTACTCCCAGCTGGGCCGCCTTTCACTTATCGCCATCACTTTCTAGGCTCGGCCCCACCAGCCACAATCGAAGCATCCTCCTCTCCAACCTCTGACTCTCCTCATGCACTAAAACCACTAAAACTTTCTAATTCACTTTCCTGGTGAACGCTCTTTAATACGGACATTGGGGGCAAATACAATATCACTGACATCAGGGCGTGATGTCCTCGCATTTAAAGATGACCAGATGCCATTCAAAATTATTGTCGCTTTGTATAATAATCGATTGAGCAAAGTACAGAGTTCATGTCCTTTGTTGAGGCCTCCCAAATGTGTATGGATACAAGACACCATAGTGTAGGGTCATAAAGGCATGGGATGTTTTTCCTTGTCCCTTTGTATTGACACGTAAGTCACTTTACACGAACTCTGAGAAGCTGGGTCACTGGGTGCTTATCCTCCCCAAAGAGTGCTAAACTGCGTGTGTACGCCACTACCATAGGCAACATAGCGGTACCTTTCAGTGGGTCCTAGGCTATGTTCTAGATATGTTTTGGTAACGCCCATTTTTTCCAACAAATGATGGTTTTTTTGAACCTACCCCATCGTAAAAATACAGTTCCCATTTTTAATTTGTTTTGTTTGTGTTTGAAGGCCCTGCCAACTAAGTTTGATAAAAATGCATCCCAGACACGGGGCTTACAATAAGTGGTTCCCGTTATTGTGTGCAGGAAAGGACATGGGAATGTCGGGGCAAAGTATATCAGGAAAATTAATCCAGGGGCAACTAGATACTTCATAGAGCAGAAAGAGAGGCAGAACTGTATTGCCCAGGAGAAAAGAGAGATGGAGTACAGAGAGAAAAAGAGATTTACCAGGAGAAAAGAGAGGAGATGGAGAGGCAAGAGAAGGAGAAAGAGAGGAAGCTAGAACAACAGCACAAACAGACCTCCAGATGTTAGCCCGGCAGAATGCAGCACCCACCCTCCTCTGTGGCGGGGATGAGCGCTCAGCCAAGCCCACACGCTATGCCTAATGGACAGGTAGAGAGAAGTATGGCTTTATGAAAAACAGCAAAAGTCCTGGAGTGTTGCACCCTCTCCTTCGGAACTCTCCCTTGTTCTCACTAAATTCCTGGGAGGGAAGGCACCTTGCTCATACCAAGTCCTTTCTGTATTTATAAGGGAAAACAAAAGCCATTGCAAGTTTAGTCACTTGACTCACGATTACTCACACGGTGGATGTAACGTTGGAGAGAGCAGATTTTATCAGGCCAGACTTGTTGCATCTCCCATAACACTAAAAATATTTAAAATGGCTCAGTCCATCTGAAGGGGCTACACAAGCTCTGGCGAGGTATCTCGAAATTCAAATTTGAGCACTTCTACGCCACGCCTCCCCACCCTGGCCACGCATGTACACAGGCACCTGCAACACACTGAGTGTTGCCGAACAGCAGACATGGGGAGACTCACCATCCTCAGGAGGGATCCATGCGGCAGAAGATATATCCCTCTCCTTCCTCAGAGGATCTCTCTCCCAGTGAAATGGAAACTGTATTAGCCCTTAACATGCCATTATTGTAAAATAACGGGCATTCCACTGACCAGTGTCGGTTATTTTCAAGGCCCACACACACCGCCCACAAGACATCACAGCCGCCTCCTGCACACTGCACACACACATCACTGCCACAGCACACACCGCCCCGCAGAGTTCCCCATGAGATATGCCAATGATTGCAGAAGACGGGGACATTACTCCCTCCACATAAAAGCTTTGCCCTCATTATAACCAGCCGAAATTACAGTAGGCACCGGGAAACTTGCCTTTAACATCCACTGGGTGATTTTCTTGAGTCGGTGAGGGTCGCGCCTGGACAACACCGTCCTCCCAGGGATTAGAAAATATACAGACACTGAGTCAGAGTCCGCTCTCTGATAGTGCTCGAGCAAAGTCCCCGGTGGATGGGATTGAAAGGACCTATCCGACGGTCCGCTAAGGGGTCACTCACAGGCATACCTCCATCGAAAACACCTTTTTGGTGTAGCTGAGACGCTCACCACAGAGAAACCCCTCCTCCTGGGACAAGATCTTGTCCAGTGGAGGGATCCCTCCATCCCTCTCCTCTGCCTAAAGCCCCCCGAGCCCGCGGCCACCCTGATGAAAGCAGGAGGATCTGCTTCCCCCTGGATTGTCTCTAGGATTGATCCTTTGGCTCCAGGGACCACCCCCTGCCCCCCAAGAAGGCCAAAAACACTCCAGTCCCTACCACCCTCCTCATTACCAGAGTCGCAGCTGCCCTGCCCTCCCTCACGAGGGAAAGACCAGTCGAGGAGCAAAAGGCGGACTCTTCAATCAACCGCCTCCGCAGTGAGGCTGCCACCAGCGAGGATGCCCTCACTGATTTGATAAAAGACGCCTTCCTGCTAGAAGACGATCTCCTGTATAAAGTAACCCGCGGGCCGAGCGAGCCATCCCAGGTGCACCATAAACTCGTGGTAGCCCCCCGACTCTGCAGAAGGATGTGCTAAGTTTGGCACATGACTGCATCAGTGGGCACTCCGGTGTCGCTCGCTCCGCTCATGGTGTCGAGAGCAAGTTCCACTGGCCTGGCATCTGAAAGAGCATAAAGCAATTCGTTGCCTCCTGCCCCACCTGCCAAGTGGCAGGAAACCCAAACGAGGTAGTCCCCAGGGTCCCCCTCAGAATATCCCCTTCTCTCACAGCCCCCGATCATTGACTATTTCAATTCGCAGGGGAGGATGAAAACTAAACGGTGATTGGGGAATGCCCAATGAACTTACCATCATTGACCACTTCACACACAATACCCAGGGGAATTCTGGTTAGGAGCCTTTGCCCAAAAACGCAGTGAAGGCCCTAGTAAAATTCACACTTTGTAGATTTGGGTTCCCTGCCACAATACAAACAAATCAGGGTCAACACTTAATGTCGAAAGAATTCCATGACAACATGACCCTAATCATGCTCCCAAATTATTAAATAACTTTTAAATGAAATTAAAGTTACTGTAATTTCATTTAAAAACTAGCTTAATACATTACCCTTAAAAAAAATAAATGGTTGACATAAACACAGAATTGGAAGGGAATTTCTGTCTCTCTCCCCTTCCAACCAATCTATTTTCAGAAGTCTTCTCAACCTCTTTTTAATAACTTCTTTATTCTGCATCTCTTTCTCTTTGTTCTGTAATGCTTTTTCATGAACAAACAGTTTTTTTATTTTGACTAATACAACTCTTAGTTATTGTGTCTGTTTTAGAATGTAACTGCCACATTAGCGTATTTACACTTCGTAGACGGTACATGTAAATTATATCAATTTAAACTATCTACTGTACAGGTAAAGACATACAGAGAAACAATAAGTTGCGGTAAAAATGTGTGAGCCTGTGAACTAGAACTTCTGAGAGAGAGAGAGGAGAGAGAGAGAGAGAGGAGAGAGAGAGAGAGAGAGAGAGGAGAGAGAGAGAGAGAGAGAGAGAGAGGAGAGAGAGAGACATTGTCCTTACCTGACATATCAAGTTAAATTATTTATGAATTATTAGAGACAGAGAGAATACCATGAGAGACAGAGAGAGAAGTTATTATACTAGATATCAAAAGATGGAAATTCAGATATAGGAATATTACCATGAAATTAAAGTTACTGTAAGATGCCAAAAGTTAGCTTAATATATTACCTTTAAAAAAAGAAATAATTTCTGTCTCTCTCCATTCCACCGACCTATTTTTAGAAGTCCTTTTTTCTCATTTTTAAAACTTTTTATTCTGTCAATTTCTCTGTCAGGAAATTTTGGCTATATCTATGGAGCCAGAACAGCGTGATTTACAGTTTGTAAACAGTATAGGTAAAATCAAATCAATTTCAAATTATCTACAGTACAGTTAGACATACAGAGAAACAGATCCTCCTAGGCACCAGCTCCTGGATGAGAGAGAGAGAGAGAGAGAGAGAGAGAGAGAGAGAGAGAGGAGAGAGAGAGAGAGAGAGAAGAGAGACAGAGGAGAGAGAGAGATTACTTGAGAGAGAAACGCCTTGACACCTTGGACCCTAATCAGCAACACTCCTCCTTGTCATGTTAAATCAACATGTCTGACAGCTTTTTGCCTTCACGCCCACAAAAAGAGGAGGGAAAGATATCCCGGAGGTTTAAAATACATATCAAATACAAATGTTTTAAAACACGGGATATTATTATTATTATTTTATTATTATTATTATTATTACTATTATTATGATTATTTAATCTTATTATTTGAAAATTAGTACTTATTATTAGGTAAAAAAGTTATCATACAAAACAAATAAAAACCCTATACATGTAGCATAAAATTCTCTCATCTTGGTGAGAGAGAGAGAGAGAGAGAGAGAGAGAGAGAGAGAGAGATAATTATTTTGTTATTTAACATGTTATACCTTTTTATTATTTAACGGGCCAAAATATTTCACATAAAAGCTTGAAACTTATAAAATTATATAAAAGACTAAACATAAACATTTCTTTGCAGGATTTCGTCCTTATTTGCAAATGTTCGCATTTGAAAAACTCGTGTATGGGTAATTAGTTAGGTTCCAATGAAAAGTTTGTGTCTGTAAATTCACGCAACTTGAATTGCACAAGTTCGGAGTATTACTGTGTATATATATACAGTATTATATATAAATAATATATATTATATCGGGAATAAACACACAGCACTGCAGGTGACTAGCTAGAACTGCCAGGTTCGACTTAGAACCCTTCTAAAAGCAATTACAACTGCCTACTTTGATAGTTCAAACACACACACACACAAAACTAAAAATGCTTATACAGGTATTATCCTCACCTATTATCAGGTTAGGTTTCAAAACCCCATCGGTATTGGAAACATCTACTCAGAATATAGCCCCGGTTGCCTACACTATGGTATTCAGCACCATGTATACATCATGGGACGCCTAGCCTAACTTAAACTATAAAGTATACTCTACACATGACACGGTATAGTAATTATTAACCCTTTAACTCTGGCCCCTATTTACAAAAAATGTCTCCTCCAGCTGACGCCGTGAGTTAGCTTAAGTGAAAAAGTTTTTTCAAAAAAATCACAGCACTTAGTTTTTAAGATTAAGAGTTCATTTTTGGCTCATTTTTTTGTCATTGCCTGAAGTTTAGTATGCAACCATCAGAAATGAAAAAAATATCATTATCATATGAAATATTGTTTATATGAGTGAAAAAAAAAACTCAGGTACCTAATTGTATACAAATCGCGCGATGTAAGCAAAACGCCTAAAGCTAATGAGTTAATTTTTTTAGTTGTATTGTACACTAAATTGCGATGATTTTGGTATATAATTATTTTAAAACGATCAAAGCAACACAGAAAAATATTATCACAAAGATGATGAACTGTTGAACGCTGGACATAAAAAAGTTTTTTTCAAAAATTCACCATAAATCGAAATATTGTGCTAGACACTTCCCGCTTGTTGAAAAATGAAGCTAATTGATTGAATATTACTAGACTGTAAGTGTTTTAGCTTACACTGCAGTTTTCAACCATTTCGGTCGAGTTAAAAATGACCGAAAGTCAAATTTTTCTATTTATCGTGATTTATATGGAAATATTTCAAAACTGATAAAAGTACAACCATGAGTTATTTTATGTTGTATTGTACATGAAATTGCACACATTTTCATATATAAAACTTTTAGTGTAACGACTAATTTAAAGCGGTTACAAATATTACGACCGAGACGAAAAATTTCTGAGATGTTCAAACGAGTTGTTCAGAATTTGAAAAGGTTTTTAAAAAATTTACCATAAATCAAAATATTGTGCAGAGACTTTTAATTTATTGCAAAATGAAGTTAAACGATTGAATATTACTAGAATGTAAGAGTTTTAGCTTACAATTGCGTTTTTTACCATTTCGGTCAGTTAAAGGTCCGAAAAATTTTGGCAGTTATCGTGATTTATGTGAAAATATTTCAAAACTGATAAAAGCTACAACCATGAGCTATTTTCAGTTGTATTCTCAGAAATTGCGCACATTTTCTATATATAAAAGTTTATGTAAGTGACTAATGTAAACGATGCAAACATTAGACAACATGACAAAGAAATTTAGATGTTTAAGAAAGTTAACATTGTAGAGACGTTGGAAAACAAAATTATTTTTTAGAAATTCACCATAAATCGAAATATTGTGTTTAGAGACTTCCAGTTTGTTGCAAAATGAAGGTACATGATTGAATATTACTAGAATGTAAGAGTTTTAGCTTATAATTGCGTTTTTTACCATTTCGTCAGAGTTAAAGTTGACCAAAGCTTAAATTTTGGCAGTTATCGTGATTTATATGAAAATATTTCAAAATTAATAAAAACTACAACCATGAGTTATTTTCCTTGTTGTATTCTACATGAAATTGCGAGGTTTCCATATATAAAACTTTTATGTAACGACTAATATAAAAACAGAAACATTATGACAACGTCATATAAGAATTTCTGGCTCATAAGGAAAAAGTTTTTTCAAAAATTCACCATAAATCGAAATATTGTGCTAGAGACTTCCAATTGGTTGCAAAATGAAGGTAAATGATTGAATATTACTAGATCGTAAGAGTTTTAGCTTAAAATTGCGTTTTGACCATTTCAGTAGAGTCAAAGTTGGACCAAGGTTGAAATTTTGCAGTTATCAAGTAGTTTATATGAAAATATTTCAAACTGATAAAATGCTTATAACATGGGTTGTATTTTGTTGTATTGTACATGAAATTGCACACATTTTCATAATAAAACTTTATGTAACGGCTAATATAGAACAGTGCAAAAATTACGACAAATGATGAAAGAATTTATGAAATTTTTCATGAGTTACCCTACATGCGTAAGAAAATGTTTTTTTCAAAAATTCACCATAAATCGAAATATTGTGCTAGAGACTTCCAATTTATTGCAAAATGAAGGTACATGATTGAATATTAATAGAATGTAAGAGTTTTAGCTGAATTAGCGTTTTTCGACCATTTCCTGGTCGAGTCAAAAGTTGACCAAGGTTGAAATTTTTTGTATCGACGACGTATATCCACATATCGGCACTCAACAGACAATTTTAGTCGATGTATGATATCTTTCAATAAGCGTTTAAAATATCAGCTAATTCTGGAGGTTCATGCAGTGATTTATGATAATTCAATACAAGAAATTGAATAACAAACAAGAATTAGCTTAGCCTACACTATGGTATATCGTATACATATATGGTAGCATAGCCTACATTATACTGTACTCTATATTCACATATCTTATTATACAAACATCAACATAACGAATACGCATCGTTTTCATGGATCTTTTAAAATGTTATGCCTTAATTCACTGTATCCAATAATATTGTATATATTCTTATACTGTATTGCTTTTGAATTATAAATTGCGATCATAGCAATCAATGTTTTGTTTGAAATCAAGATTCCGTGTTTATTTCACTCGTGTTTAACTCCAGTTGTGAGTGCTTTTATTGTTTACATTTAGCGTAAATGAATCTCTAGATATTTTATTTATATGGGGGCAAGCTTATTTTTGTTATACTGTACGGTGTTTTAAGTCGAAATATAACTTAAAATTGTCTTGTTGTGAAAGTAAGAAGAGCTTATTTTTCGCTTAAGAGATGACGTTTGGAAACATTTAAACTGCATGTTTGCTTTTGTGTGAAAAAAATCAAGATTCCGTTCGCTATTTTCACTTGATTTCATCATATGAGCTTAGCGTATTTATCGTTTATCGGTGTAAAAATAGCAGTAATGTGTTCTTTCATGCCCAGTAGTTTTAAAATACTTTTTGTAAAAATAGCAGTAATGTGTTCTTTCATGCCCAGTAGTTTTGATTAAAATACTTTCTCTCCCATTTTAATTACGGTCAAGTTTCATCCATGTTGCTGATCACCGATATTTTATAGTCATTAGCAGCTTGAACACTTTTTTTAGCCTCAGCTACACCTTGCACCTTAAATTTAGCAATATATTTCCTTGCCGATCTTTTATCCATACCGAATAAGGGTATACTGTAATGTAAAAATATATCAGTCCTGTTCTAATTAACGTCATTTGTACTATAACCTACAGTAATTGTGTATTACCATACAATGGTTGAAATACAAGCAAAAGGGCTGTTGTTATCCGATTTTCTGATAAACAAAGCAACAGTTTCTTGACTGGTTGTTTATGGCTGTACACATTTACGCGAGAGTATAATGTTACTAACAATACTTTTATCAATCTGTGTTACTTTTTTAACTAGAAGATGGGATAAAGAGTTGGAGGAAAAGAAGCTGGTCTATTGTAATTTGGTCTATCTCGCTGCCCATATGCTGCGCCTGCGCCTGCACAAAATTTAAAATACAGGTATTTTATAAATACTGTCGTATGTATTAACTGCTTACCCCATTGCAAAATCGAATTATCACGAGGTAAATATCGTAAGTCGAGCACTACCCAGGTATTTTAATAGTTTTATCACAAAAAGTGCATTTATTCATGAAAATGAGATGAGAATACAGTAATTAGTGAATATTTCTCAGTGAAAAATACCGTGGATGGGCGGATTTTCAGCTAATAATGCATACAGTAATACCTCGAACTTGCGCAATTCGAGTTGCACGAATTTTTTACTGGAACCTAACTAATGGTCATACACAAGTTTTTCACAGACAAGCGAACATTTCCGTACACTGAGAAACCCAGCAAAAGTGTTTGTTTAATTTTTTTATGTAATTTATAAGCTTTCAAGCTTCTATGTGTAAATTAAATAACATTAAATATTAAAAGTAATAATTTCTCTCTCTCTCTTTCTTTTAGTGAGATGAATTTTTATGGTATGTGTAAACAGGTATGTTTATTTGTATGATAAATAAACTTTTTAAGTAATAATATGTAATAATTTTCAAATATTAATAAGATTAATAAAATCAAATAATAATAATAATAATAATAATAATAATAATAATAATAATAATAATAAAACTGTAATACAAAATTTGTATTATCTTGAACAAATTCTTCCTCATCTTTTGTAGAAGGTGGAAGGCAAAAGCTGTCAGACATGTTGGCTTAACATGACAAGAATGAGAGTGTTGCTAATCAGTGGTCAAATTTTTCTTTGCAATTCTCTCTCTCTCTCTGTGTCCGTAATAATTCATAAAAATTTCACTCTCGTAAGTAAGACAACTGTTATCTCTCTCTCTAAGAATTTAGCCAACCTATGTATTACAGCACTGTTTCTCTGTATGTCTTTAACTGTACAGTAGATAATTTTGAATTGATCTAATATTACCTGTACTGTTTACAAACTGTAAATGTGCAGTTCTAAAACATAGAGCATTTCAGAACAAAGAGAAAGTGACAGAACAAAAAAAAGTTTGTAAAAACGGGGTTTTGAAGACTTCTAAAAATAGGTTGGTGGAATGGGGAGAGAGTCACACACTATATTCTTAAGTCAACCATTTATTTCTTTTAAGGGTAATGTATTAAAGCTAACTCTCTCTCTCTCTCGTAAATACTATGTAATTCATAAATAATATAACGTGACATTTCAAGTAAGGACAATCTCTCTCTCTCTCTCTCTCGTGTTATTATCTCTCTCTCTTGTGTTATTCTCTCTCTCCGTAATAACTGATAAATAATTTCACTCTCTTAAGTAAGGACAACCCTTGAACCAGGCGATTCTTTACCATTCTCATAGTTAGCGCTCACACATTTTTACAACTTATTAATTCTCTGTACATCTTTACCTGTACAGCAGATAGTTTCAATTGATCTAATTTGACCTGTATCGTCTACGAAGTTTAAATGCACTAGTGTTGCAAATATGTTCTAAAACATAGAGACATAATAACTAAGAGTTGTATTAGTCAAAATATAAAACATTGTTTGTTCATGAAAATGCATTTCAGAACAAAGAGAAAGAGACGCAGAATAAAAAAAGTTACAAAGAGGTTGATTCTAAAAATAGATCGGTTGGGGGGAGAGAGAAATTCTCTTACAACTCTCAATTTTTATGTAAACCATTTATTTCTCTTTTTTTAGGGCAATGTATAAGCTAACTTTAAATGAAATTACAGTAACTTTAATTCCATTTAAAAGTTAACTTAATAATTTGGGGAGCATGATTAGCATCATATTTAGTGTTTAAACTTTAGAAATAAGCATTTATTAGCATTTTTTGAGACCATGCCAAACTTACATTGAAAATTCACCCCTGCAGGGGTTCTGGAACCTAACCTGCGTGTAAGTTGAAGATGACTGTATATAATTCCCATAGAGAAATCTGTGAATCGTGGACTCATGAATACAGTGGGTTTACTATATATTATATATATATATATATATATATATATATATATATATATATATATATATATATATATATGTATAGTGGCATCGGTTAACATAGCGTTTCGATTTTACAGAGCCTAGCTAATGACAACGTTAACCAGATTTTTGGGGCCGATAAATTGCTTAACAGCGGTTAACCAGTTACCAGTGTTCAACCAGCAATCTAACCCACGTTGTTAACCGGGGACTGCCTTATATAAAATTTTTCCAAGTGCTAAAGTACCCTCCCAGACCAACTTAAACATAACTCAAAAATAAAACCAAAATATTTCCCATTACCTTTGCATGTAGCCTTATCATCCGTCATCAGCACCACTGCTTTCCTTTTTCTTAATTGTTCATCATTAGTTTTGCATATAGATGGGCTTGGAGTGGGCACTGCAATGTAACTAAGCTCTGCTACACTTTCATCCACAAGCCCTTCATCCTTTAGGTGGCTAAAGGAAATTTGGGCTTTGGGTTGCTCCCCAGGAGTTGGAATGCTTAAAGGTTTGGTGCCTATCCATCCACAAGTTGCTGCCAGTTTTACCTTGAATCCTGAGCAGTTTTGATCTTTTAATGGCAACACATAAAGATTACAACGACGATTACACAGCACCGATGACAATTTCATTGTTTTATTGATAGGAACTAAATCAACATACAAATCACTTTGCTTAAATAAAATATTAACACTCCCAAAGTCCATACTCTTCCACTGTGCAATGCCAATGTTACTTTGTTGTGAAAACAGCTTTATGATATGACCAGTCAAATGCTTACCACTATATTCATTTGGAATTAATCTTAAAAAATACTTTGAATTTTTTAAGGTATTACTGTCTTTCTTATCACAACTAATTCTAAGATCATTCATCATATAAAGAGCCCTATTTTCAAGATTTTTATTCCAGTATTTCTCAGTCTCATTCTTTTCATTGTTTTCTGAGAAACTGAAGGGAGTCACATTTTGTATATGCCTTTGAGAAGCATCCTGATCAACATACTCACAGTTGTTATCTGGTTGAATAATATCAGAATAAACACTAGACTGACTTGAATCAAAGAATACTCCTGTGGCACATCTACCATAGTTATTATCTTCAAGACTTTCTTTTCTTATAAAAGATAATGGTAATGGTCCAAACTCTACATGGACTGCCTCCCACAAAATGGTCATGCCATGTATTTGCTTACAATCAATCTTCCGTGCTTTAACATCACATCTATTAAGATGAGCAACAAGAAAATGCAACATTTCACAACTGACTTTCTGCCCTTCAAAATGAACCACATCACAAGTAAAATGAATTCCAGAAAACTCAGAACCCCAGGCTTTTTCTTGGTATACACGCAAAATACCATTATCCTTATTTGCCCACCAAATATACCCAATAAAATGAGACAATGGCAAAATGTCATTAATGGGGGTACTACTGCACTGATCCTGTGTTCTGTTCCTATCATTAATGTCATCAACCTCATCAACATTGTCTTGATTTGCACTCTCTGACTGCTCAACAAATGGTAGTAATCCCTCAACATCAGGGACTTCACCAAACCAAGCAAGCACAGCTCTATGAGTGATAACAGATTCATCATTTTCAATGTTTCCATTGAGTTCCTGTGTCCCGGCTTTCTTAGCCGTCATAGGCATCTTTTCAATAAATGCTTTAATGTCTGTACCCAATGCAAGGACATCACTTAATCTTTCACCTCCACCTGCTTGACTTCCTACTGTATACATAACATCCTTACTAACTTCAATTTTCAGGTTTGTTCCACTTTTTAGAAATCCTTTAGCACTACTTTCATCATAATCATATACAGATCCTCTGATAAGCATTTCTCCTATATTATGTTTTAAGGATTCAAGATCACCTAGAAATTTCAAATTCACTATTTTTGAATTCAGTGAAGAAGAAATAGGTGGTATCAGAGGTAAAACTTGATGGCTTGGAGACTCACCATCTGCCATTAATGGTATTTCTTTCTCCAATGAAATGGAAACGCTTTTACCTTGAGTGTTGGAATTCTGAGTAGAAGTTGAAATACAAGGCTCCTGCATCCTAAAACAGCCATTATGAAAAGTATGAATGGGTAAGACACCCTGCCTATGAGGCAGTGGCATTAACGGAGGGGGTCTCGGTAATAAGGGCACAGTACCCCGCCAAGTAAGTAAGCAGGGTGAATAATTAGTTCTGGGTGGTGGGAAGGGTGTAAAATGGTATGGGTTCTGGTAATTCTGAGGAATATGGAATATGCTCACAGGGCCATGATGCATAAAAGGAGCCACTGCAGACAGATTTCTATCAGGCAGCATTGTAGGATATACTGGTGGATATACAAGAGGGTTTCCAACAACCAGAGGTTTCCTGGAATTCATTCTTCCCATGTACAATCAAATAGAAGTAATCTTCAAGGCCAGAAGCTACATTTCGGCAGACACTATGCCAGCTGACTCTCAAAAGTCTGAAAATAAAAAAAAAATATATAGGAAAAATAATTTTTGTAATTACAGCAACTTACTACAGGTACTTACATTTTACAAAACGCATTTTGTATTTCAGCCTTCTTTCAATCTTAATCAATTATTGTTGTTACAAACAAACTTTCTTTGACAATCTATTAACCAAATTCTCATCAGTGGCAAAAGATTTCTAACTATGACTGTCACAACATACAGTTTCTATGAAAAAAATATAAATTTTCATTTTAAAATTTACTAATAGGATACTCACCTACTGTTAAAGATAGCTAACATCTTTGTGCTGGTCAGGTATGGTCGGTATAATATAATAATAATAATAATAATAATAATAATAATAATAATAATAATAATAAAATAAAAAAAAGGGGGGGGGGGAGCTTAGCCACCCGGATGGACTGTCTAGTTCACCTATTCTCTATCAGGCGTTTTTCAAATGTTTTAGTTCTCATCTGAATTCTTCTTGGCAATCCACTAAGATGTGGGAGGGATCTAGTTTAACAGTAGCTAAGTATCAAAATAAATAAATTTTATAGTGAAAATTGTATTGTCATAATAAAATTAAGTTTCATACATACTTACCAAGTAATTACACAGCAATATACTTTCCACTCGTGCGGCAGTTAAAAATTTGAAGTTTGCGGTAGTGATTCATTTATTTTAAGTGTAGGTAACTACCCAGCCCTCTATCAGGGAACAATAGGTACAACAAAGAGAATCACTTCTTTTGTGCTTAATGTCCCATCAGAGGGAGGGAGGGCTCTGACCTGTAATTACTTGTTAAGCATATAAGAAACTTTATTTTATTATGAAAATACCATTTTCATATATGTAACTTGCCAAGTAATTACACAGCTGAATCCCACATTGATAGGGGGTGGGATAAATGGACATATTCTGTTCAAAAACAGTCAGATATGAAGATGATTTTGCAACATAAAATCTGTTAGCACTAATAAAATGTTTGCTGTATCCTTACCTGGTAAGAGAGCTACAGCAGGAGATTACTGCCTTTTGGTCGGTGCTCACCTTGACCTGTAATGACTTAGCAGTACGGCCAAGATAATTCCCTACTTTAAAGAAGGGGCTTTGGAGTGAAGGAGTCTTCTGAACACCCAAAAGTGTCAAAGGAAAAATTTGTTCTTGCCCTGGACATAATACCAAATCAAAAAAGACCAAAAAAATCGTTACCTACACCAACAACCATAAAAAATTAACAACCATCATACCACTACCATAGACTGGTGGGCACTCCGGGTACATGTAATCCCCAGGCTTCCCAAAAGAAAACTAAACATCCAAAATTCAAGGTGAAGGAGTTATGGATAGGAAGGGGTGCCTCCTATGCTGCTTCCCCCAATACCGCACCAGCCACCGATAACGGACCTAAGGTACTGCAATTCTCAAATGTCATCTCTATTTCTTTTAAACAGTGTGAGGCAAAAATGAAGTTGCATTTCCACTATGTCGACTGGAAGATAGCTGAGAGTGACATTTTATGTCTAAATGCATATGACATGGCAACAGCCCTAATCTCATGTGCTCTCACCTTAAAGGAAGGCAGAGCATCCTCTTGTATTTGAGAGTGCACCTCTATAATAAGGCTTCTAAGAAAGAATGACAACGCATTCTTAGATATGGGCTTAGATGGGTTCTTTATGGAACACCAGAGGTGACTGGCAGGGCCCTTGATCTTCGTCCTGCCTAAGTAATGCCTCAGAGCCCTTACTGGACACAAGACTCTTTCTTCCTCCTCTGGTCCTGGAATATCCATAAGGTTTTTAATGGAAAATGAGCATGGCCAGGGATTAGACAGAGACTCATTCTTAGCTAGAAGCCCAAGCAAAAATGAGCAGACAGCATCCCCTTGTGAAACCCAATGTGTTTGTCAATTGCCTACAGCTTGCTCACTCGTTTAGCCATGGCCAAGGCACTAGGAAAAAATTTCTTTGTTAAGTTCTTAATTAAAATGGAACGTAGAGGCTCCTAAGCAGGGCCCACTAAGCATTTCAGCACCACATCTAAGTTCCATGAAACAGACGTCTCGTGGCTGCTTAGTACATGTAGTCTCGCAAGACCTAATCAGATCACTCAGGTCTTGATTAGAACCAAAGTCTACTCCCCTATGTTTAAAAACTGACCCCAATATTGATCTGTAGCCTCTAACAGTCAATGAAGAGAGTCCCTTGTTGTTCCTTAAAAAAAGAAGGAAATCTGCTATTTGAGCTACAGTGGTTTTAGCAGACGAGACATTATTGCTGCACCACCTACAGAAGATGGCCCACTTGGCCTGGTAGACTGTCGTCTACATCTGGTAATAACTTCCGCAGCTTATTTTGAAAATCCCTTCACTCTGCCAAGTCTCCGGATAGTCTGAATCCTGTCAGAGCTACAGTGGATAGGTCTTGGTGAAATTTCCAGAGATGGGGCTGTTTGATAAGATGTGGACTTTGAGGCAGTAGCCTTGGAAAGTCCACAAGGAGCTTTAGAAGGTCTGGGAACCATTCTTTGAGTGGCCAGAAGGGAGCTATCAGAGTTACTGATACATTGCAGTGCGACTGGAACTAGTTGAGAACTGCTCTCACCATGTTGAATGGTGGAAAGGCATAAAGGTCCAGGTTGGACCAGTTTGCTAGCATGACATCCGTCGCCCAAGCCTGTGGGCCCAGAACTGGCGGCGAACAAAAAAGAGAAAGACGGCAATTCCTCAATGCAGTGAACAGATCCACTGTTGGTCTGCCCCACAACTTCCAGAGGCTGTCACAGACTCTTGAATTCAGAGTCCATTCTGTCAAGAGGACTTGTCCTTGTCAACTTAGTTTATCTGCCAGGACATTAATCCTCCCTTGGATGAATCTGGTGGTGATCCTGACCCGATTCTGGTCCACCCAAATGAGCAGCTCCTTCGTTGCCTTGCACAAGGAGAACAAGTGTGTTCTGCCTGCTTCCTGATGTATGAGAGAGCTGTGGTGTTGTCTGAATGAATCAGCATGGTTCCGTCTGTGACTGCTTCCACAAAGTGATTCAGGCCCGGATGAATGGCCAACAACTCTTTGACGTGTATGTGCAGCTTCCTTTGCTCTGGAGACCATGTGCTGAAGCTTCTAGGGTGCCCAAAAGAGCTCCCCAACCTTGGTCTGAAGCATCTGCATAAAAGGAGAGGTCGGGGCTCAAAAGATGTAGAGACTTTCCCTCTGACAGTCTGTCTCTGGACGTCCACCACTGGAGGTCCTCCTTTATCTCTGTTGTAATTGGAAACGTCGCTGTGTCTAGTTATTCCCTTCTGTTCCAGCTTGCCTTTAGGGAGAACTGAAGGGGCCTCGTATGAAGTCTTCCTAGCTTCACGAACTGTTTGATAGATGAGAGGGTTCCCAGCAAACTCATCCACTGATTCGCAGAGCAAACTGGAAGAGAACAGAGATCTTGAACTGAATGAAGGCAGGACTCTATCCTCTTGGGGGAGGGAAAACCTGAAAAGTCAGAGAGTTGATTTTCATCCCTAAATAGAGAATCTCCCAAGTAGGGACCAGTTGAGACTTCTGATTTATCAAGAATCCGAGTTCCTTGGCAAGAAGGGTTACCCGTAGATCCTTCTTGCATTGCTCCTGTGATGGGGAGCGAAGGAGCCAGTTGTCTAGGTACAGACAAATGTTTATACCTAGCAAATGAAGCCATTTTGCAAGAGATTGGACTCGCACTGTGGTGGCATTTAAAAGTTTTGGGTTTGTATGATGAAAGATGGGTTTGTGTGAATGAATTATTTCATTTTGTTCTGATTTTTTTTATATTTTGTATGTCAGGAAGGAGTACACTAGTTAAGTATTTTTTCTTTTTTTTACTTGCAGTTTGCTTAAATGGGTTAGTATAGAGTGAGGAGCTCCCCTTCACCTGAACCTTGGGAGCCTACAGATATAATAAGGTTTGCATTGGCAATTGCCAGATCAATCTAAGAGCTGGAGAGGACAAAACAAGCTGACTGTATCTGTGGAGCATCACTTCCTCAGCCATTGGAATCGGAAAGAACTGATGGAGTGGGAGGACGAGGGATAAAAGGCAGATGGGACATGGGCGGTTGTGATGTGACACTAGTGGAGGAAAGTTGGGAGTAAATTTCAGGGGGCGCATCTGTGGTTCATTCAGCCTTTTTGTACTGGAGTTCAGTTTCTGCAAGGAGGTGTGGTGGTTGGACAGAAGAAAGAAAAAACTGTGCCAGATTGCAGAGGCAGGGACACTTGGTTGGGACGCTGTTGAGTTGTGCATAAAAAGTTGGTGGGCTCTTGGCCCCATTGGAAGCCTCAAGTAAAGTATACAGTAGTGTGGAAAAAAATCACCTCAAAGAGGGGGACAGAAAGACTAAGACTGAGAAGGTTGAGGTGAATCAAGAAAGTGAAAAGGTTACTGAAGAAGTTGACGTTGACAGTGAAAAACTATGGAGGTAAAAAGATAACACTGGATTTCCCGATTTACTGACAGCAAGGCTTCAAAGTTTTTTTTTTTTTGTGGTTGTTATAGATTTACGATTAGGAATTAGCTTAGGTTCTTTTGGGGGTCATGGCAGTATTAAGTTAGGCTAAGTTAGGTATAGGGGGATAAGTTTATCCGATTAATGTTTTTTATGACCATTGTAGTATTAAGGTAATAAATTAGATTAAGGAAAGTCAAGTTTCATTTAATAACCTCCAAATCTGTTCCCATCATACTGCCCTAGTTGTGTACAATAAAAGCCCCTACATAATATTTTGGCACCCAATGTGGGGGCTCTGACAGTAAAGTAAGAGTGGGGGTACATAATTGGAGATGGCAGAGGGAGCAGGTTTGGAAGGTGTTGGGTCAGGTGAAGGGGAGCAAGGTTGGATAGGCTGATGTGCATGACAGTCAGCATGCAGGATAAGTTAGGGGTAGCCCAGGTAAGGGAAAGTAAATTGGTTGCAAGAATGGAGGACATGGATGAGAAAGCCCAGTTAAGGAAAAGTAAATTGGTTGCCAGAATGGAGGCGATGGAGATGAAGATGGCTGAAATGGCTAAGAGTTGGCCCGACGTTGGGAAGGGAAGTGAAAACAATGAGGTAAAAGGTGCAAAGGAGAAAATCTCTAAGAAAGGGAAGGAGTTGTTAAGTGAGAGTAAGGGAGTACTGGCCATGGATGATGATGGTATGAGTGAGGTGAGTAAAAGTGATCAGGAAGAGAATAGTAACAATAGAAAGGGAAAGAAGAGAACACAAAAGGGGAAAGGTGTGAGGAAAGAGGAACCTAGATCCCAGATTTGGAGTAGTAGTAGTAGTAGTAGTAGTAGTAGTAGTAGTAGTAGTAGTAGTAGTAGTAGTAGTAGTAGTAGTAGTAGTAGTAGTAGTAGTAGTAGTAGTAGTAGTAGTAGTAGTAGTAGTAGTAGTAGTAGTAGTAGTAGTAGTAGTAGTAGTAGTAGTAGTGAAGGTTTGCATGAGGCAGAGGTGAGAGGCCAAAACAGTGTCCCTGAAGGAGGTTGCCTTGATTGAGAAATTTTGCATAGGGCAGGGAAGAGACATATGTGAGTTTTTTGGTGAGTATGAGAAGAATTGTAGGCAGAAGTATGCGGAGAATGAGTGTGTGGATGAAGCGGCTGGGAGAGTTCTTGGATGGGCAGTTAAAGATGTGCTATAGAAGTATGTGTGAGGGCGAGCCAGGGTATGAGTCTGTGAAGGCTAGAGTAATTAAGAAGGTGAAGAGATGAAGGGTAATGAAGAAGGTGAAGAGAATGAAGGGAAGTGTTGTATACAAGAAGGATGGTATGTTTGAGGAGGTGAAGATGAAAAACTGAAGAGAAAATGGGTTTGTATGCCCATAGGTTAGAAGCTTTGGCCAGGAAGAAGCATGGAGAGGAAGGAATTGAGGAAAATAAACACCTTTTGAATGAGAAGAAAAAAGATCAGAAGCAGTGGTCAGGAAAGAGCTTAAATTGGGAGGATATTTTAGAGATCCTAGAAGACCTGAGAGTAGAGGATGATGAACCAAAGGAGACATGCGTTGGGTCTGAGGTGGTAAGTGGAAGGACATATAAGGATGCTTTGGTGAGAGAGGAGTGTAGGAGAGACCGGATGGAAAGAGGAAGAAAGAATGTGCAAGTGAATGTGGGGAATAACGGGAAAAGGAACTGGAGCAGAAGCCAAGAGAGGTTTGGGAGCGTAGAGCGAATGGGAATTTGAGAGGAAGTTAGATGGGAAGGAGTACTAATGATGAGTGTTACAGCTGTAGAAGGACTGGGCATGTAAAAGCGGATTGCAGATTGGCCAATGGCGAGTGTTTCAGCTGTGGAAAGAGAGGGCATATGTAGGTGGACTGCCCACAACCGAAAGGGTTGTTGTCTGGTGCTAGGTAGGCGAACCCACCCCCCAACTGGAACGGTCTCTACAAGGCAGAGTCCTCTTCAGGAATGATTGCATCCGAGGAGGCAAAGCCTTGAAAAAGTGAGGGATCACAGATTCATCAGGAGACTACCTGGAGGGACATCATAGCAGTGTCCTCCAGGTTTGCCGTCTCTTGATGCAAGGGGGAACACCCTTCACAGCATAGAGAAACAGCGGGTGATCAGAGTACAGACAAGCCAGAGCCAGGACAATCTGCTAGTTGGCATAAGACCCCTCCGAGGCAAGAAGAATTGCTTCTGTCGAGGAAGAGGAAGGGAAAGGAGCTTGATTGGGTGGCTCGGCCAAAATGAACTCCTTGTCCAGGGAAAAAGCATTCATCTGGTCAAGAAAGCCCTTAAAGCAAGCAAGGACTGCAGCAGCCCCAACAAAACCCCTGCAAGGAGCAGTGAAGAGTTATTCACAGGGGATGCCATGGTCCTCTCCCTGAGATCATTATGCTGACAAATCAGTGCGAACATCTCTGCGAGAAGAAAATCAAGGGTGTCTGCATCCCAAAGAAGACCCTCCCCCAAAGTCCTTCTTGGGCGCAACACTCCTGGTCTCTTCTCCTTGGAGGGATAAACTCGCCAGAACACAGAAAACCATCCTCAATTACTCGGATGTATGGCGAGCTGATCCAAGAACCAAGCCTGAGAAGTAAATCCTTGTTGCAGAACTCCAATAAGAAACAAAACTTGTCAGAGTCCTCTCTATCTGGCTCGCATCCCACGGCAGCGATGGAAAGGGTTTGAGGGAAGAGAAGAGGAGAAAGAGCACTCTTACCTATCCTGCTACAAGAACAGCAAGAGGGGCTGAACGCGGACGATAATCAACCAGAGGCAATGATGGCAGCATGGAGGAAGGAAAGCGCCAATGCCACAGTGAAGCGCTAACCTGAAGAGAGCAAAAAGTTCACTTAAGCTGAGTCTCCTGAAGGAAGGAGAACCTTGGCAGCATTCGGTTCACCGAACCAAGAGAGGTGAGCCAATCGGTAGGGGCTGGGTGAGCAAGCCAAACCGCACAAGCTGAGCTGATCACATAAACGCATCAGGGGCTGGGCAAGCAAGCCAAACAGAGCGAGCCGAGCTAGTCTCGTAACACGGTCAGGGACTGGGCGAGTGGACCGAACTGACTGCATTTAGTGTCTGGGGGAGCAAGCAGGGCTGAGCCGAACCAAGCTGGGAAAGCTCGGTTCTCGGCTACTGTGAACTAGTGCTGTCCTCAAGACATGCTCTAATCTCCTTCAAGGCCAAAGCCCTCAAGAAGGTTTAAAAGGGATTCTTGTCTGCTAGTCTGAGTGCTAGGAGCCAAGGGTCTGAGGTACGAGTTTTGGCAATGATTGAGCACTCAAACGAAGCTGGCAGGAAGTGTCGGAACACCTGAACGTTTCGACACCTTCTCTCGCCCTGTGCCTAAACCAGACCGGAGAGTGAACTCCTTAGTACTGGTTTGGGGAGTGCCCAAGATTCCGCAGAATCCCAGACATTCAACGACTCGCTTGTCGAGCGATCACAATCTCACTGGGAACCTGACCAAGCACTGGCAGGAAGAACCGAGACACTTGGATGTCTTGGTTCTTTCTCTCACCCTGCGCCTGAACCGGGATAGTGAAAGGTATCTTGAGTACTCGGTGTAACTCGGCAAAATTGAGTACCTGACACAGCACCAGCCTAGAAGCAGAACCCCAAGAATGGCAACGGGAGCGCAACCTGAAGTCTGCGCGCCAACAACTCCTGAAACACAAGACCCTGGGGCAAGCGATTCGGTTCCCAAGCCCAAAGGCCAGGAAGAGATTGCAATGCTTCCCCATAAAGGGAGGCAGCCCCTTAGAAGCTCAATGGCAGGACTTCTTAGGGAGGGGAAAGGCAGCCTTCCGTTTCTTTGGCCGATGAGCCTCAGAAGAAGAAGGGGAGAAGGCAGCAGAAGACGAAGTCAAAGATAAAGTTGAAGACGACAACTACACCCTACAGGACTTCTCCCTCGACCTCTTCTCCGACATCATCTACCAGATGGTGGTCAGGAAGCACAGGAGTCACCGGGCCAGCTAAATCAGGAAGCGCAACAGGAGCGGCCCAGACGACAGGAACCCCTTAGGCAACAGGAGTGACCAGGGCAGCTGAGGTAGGAGGCATGACAGGAGCGGCTCAGCCAGCAGGAGCTTCAGGAACGTCAGCAGCCATGACAGGAGCAACCAGGCAGCTGGGGCAGGAGGCACAGCAGGGGTGGCCCAATGACAGCCACCTGGGCAACAAGAGCAAAAAGACAGGAGGCACAGCAGGAGCAGATGGGACCACAGTACAACAGGAGGGAGTGGCAAAAGTAAGTATACCTTAGTTTTACCAGACCACTGAGCTGATTAACAGCTCTCCTAGGGCTGGCCCGAAGGATTAGACTTATTTTACGTGGCTAGAACAATTGGTTACTTAACAACGGGACCTACAACTTATTGTAGGAATCGAACCACATTATAGCGAGAAAATGAATTTCTATCACCAGAAATACATTCCTCTAACTCTTCATCAGCCGGCCGCGGGAATTGAACTCCGGCTCATCGAGCGACAGTTTGAAGCTCAACCGGTTCGGCCAACAAAGGGCTTAGGAGGGAGTGGCACAGCATACATGAGTGCCAGAGAATGAACAGCGGTTGGTCCCCCTTGTCAGGGCACAGTGTTGACACCAACGTGGGGATCTTGACCATAATCAGAGAATGCACAACATGAGGGCAGCCTTCCTGCCACAGGGAAACTTCAGCTGCGTCTTGCTCACTGTCCACTTGGAGAAAAAAGCAAAAAAGATTAGTAAAGCGAGACTCCTCTTGCTCCGAGAGGGATTCCCCTACGAAGCAAGAGGAGGCCCCTGAGAAGAGGTCGTCCGACCCCCCCCGCCCCGGCCCCCGCCAATCTTTGCTTCACGAGCGAGCAAAGAACATGAAGGAGAGATCTCTTCCGAAGGAGAGGCAGCCAGAAGGGAAGCTACCAGAAGGAATGAAGGGGCAGTCACCAAGGGCACTGTCAGAGGCAAATAACCTTCTGATAACGGCCAGCAACCCTGTCCTGATAAGGCTCCTCCTGGCAAAACCGCCCATAGCGCAGGTGGCGAAGAGCAACACTCGCACAAGACAGAAAAGGATACAGACACGCCCCTGAACAAGGAGTGGAGGCATGAGGTCCAAATGACAGGGAAGTGAAATTGTTATGTTCCAGGCCACAGATCCCAAGAAACATGCCGGGGAAAAGACAGCCTTACTGCAAGGCAATCAAAATTGTGGGTTGTATGTTAAATAATATCAAACACACAAAATATATACAAAAATAACACAAAAGATCCCACCAGGAAAGAAGAGCTTAACGACAATCAGGCAGAGAGCTCCAAAAACACGTCTACACAGCATGATCGCCAAAAGCTAACTGGGATGTTTACATCTGAGCAGGCAGGACTTCTGCCTCCCAGACGGTAGTTACTGCCTAACCACCTTGTTCAAACGTTTAATAGCCGTTTCCAGCTTCACTGTAAGTAATTCCTAATGTAAAGGATCGTTGGTTTGTATATCGTGTAGGAACAACCAAGAATATAAGTAGAGCAGATATCACAAAATATGCAAAGCACAACAACAAGGAAGGAAAAAACCATGATGAAGTGCAGGAGAGAACAGCCAGCAAACATTCGGGCAGAGGAAGGCAAGAGATGCGTCTGCTCTGGACGAAGGCTATAAGGCAGGTGGATGCATAACTCAACAATGGGAGGCGGTGAGGTTACTCCTCACCCCTTACCCCTCCTGCCGGTAGTGGAACTACCAGACAACCTTGTTTTGTAGAATAGCCTGCTCCAGCTTGTGCTCAAGTTAATCCCCATGTAAAGACCAATGGTTTGTATTCGTATAGGAATACAGTTGACCACCAGTATTCAAGGGGGATAAGGACCACAACAACAACCCCCCCTGAATAGCTAAAATTCACAAATACTTGACACCCCTCTTGTGGTCCTTCCTATGAACTCTGACAAAGGGTGGAACAACCACAGACTTCTTCAACTTGCATAAATCCTCGGCATCAGAAACACGGACATCAGGAGGGAGAGGAGCATGGCAGTGTTCCGAAGCAGACGAAGATGCGATAGGTCTGAGATGCTTCCTATTAGGGGAAGAGACAAAGTCACTAATTCGCCATCGCTTGACAGGAACAGGGGAAGACGAAGGAGATGAAGGAGATGGCGTCCTACGATGTTTCACTTGCACAATACCTCCATAACTCTTCCAAATTCGATCAAACACTGCCTGAACCAGTGAGTCGGAAGGGGGTGGGGGCAGAGGTCAGAGCAGGAGGAAGCAAGATGACATGCTGGGACGAGAGCAGAGTGGTCAGCTGGGAAGATGAAACAGCTGATGAACTGGGCATGGGAGGTGGGGGAGCTGCTGGGACGGGGACTGAAAAGGCAGCTGTCCCGGGCCCACGTGAATTTAAGTAATGGGACAACAGGCCATCTAAGGTTGGTAACCTGATAGGCCTAGAAAAGCCCACAGACCAGCCATCCTCTGCGCATCAGAATTGAAAGGTTAGAACAAGATGGAGGCGCATCTGCTCGTAAGGGGGAAGATGATGCACCCCCCCCCAAAAGAGCAGAGGAAGCATCAGTAGGGAAGTCTACTGAACCCTTTCCCAAAACTTCCACATACGAAGCTAAAGAAGAGTGGGAAGGGGTAAAATCTTCCAAAGACAACATAGCAACTGGGTGATATGGCAAAGTGGAGACAGAACAAAGAGCATGCTGCACATCGATCAAAGGAGGGAACCCCTTCCAAGATGGAGCCTCCGACTTCCTCCTACCCTGCCTCTTCTTGGCAAAAACCCTCCACTCAAAGAGGCCATCTCATCAAAAGGAGGGAACCCTTCAAGATGGGCACTTCTCCTACCTCCTGCCCTTCTTGCAAACCCTCCACTCAAGAGGCCAAGAACGATGCTCAGGGCATGGATTAGTGATATTACAATCATTAGCTATACATTGGCTACACAAAGAATGAGGATCAGTCTCAGCTGATGCCAAAAAGTGAGAGCAAGGGTAACCACTGATGCCAGGACACATCCTCTGATGCTTGGAATGCCTGGCAGAGACTGGAGGCTGGGATGATTCTTGTTGATGAATGATCACTCAAAAACACACAGCACACGAAAACACAGAATCACCTGCACAAGCAACACAATCACAACAATTCAGCAAAAATGATATTTTTATGATAAAATAAAGTTTGTTCATACTTACCTGGCAGATATATATATAGCTGAAAAGGGACCGACAGAAATTCAAAACTTACGGCTGCCATTGGGCCAGGTGGGAAGAGACATTCCCGAATAGGATCAGGAAACAAAACATTTCTATTCAGATTTTCTAAATTGAACTACTGTCTCCCTGAGGGGAGGAGGGTGGTTCTATGATTATATATATCTGTTAGCATTGCTGACTTTGATTACTTTGTCACCCAAGTCTGCTTCCACTTTACTAGAGACAGAATCCAGCGAGGTAGGACCTACAAAGCTGGTGAAATTCTAGATGATCTGTCAACTGTCACCCAAGGGGACGAGACCACAATGGGACCTACAAGACCATATGACCTTACTGTGACTAGACCATATGGCAAGCAACAGCGACAAGCGAAACAACCACCTGACCAAGCCTAGTTACGTCATGAATAAATAACATAAACTAAGGACTGGGACGACCACCACTGGTGGAGACCCAACAACCATAAAAAACAACACATCTAATATATTTAAAAAAACACATAAACAAAACTAAAGGAGAGGATGAGTGTCATTTCTGCCCCAAGATCGTATTTGCGGAAACGTATGGTCCTAGCGAGAAGCAATTCTCATAGGATGTCTTTACTTCCAGGATAATGAAGCGAAGACAGAATTGCTTCGCCAAAAGTGGCACCCAGAATGTCACTGAGAGACTGGTTTTCTGAAAGCCACTGAGGTAGCAATGGCTCTCACTTCGTGAGCCTTGACCTTCAAAGATCTCAAATCCTCGTCTTGACACACTGGAATGGGCGTCTATGATGGTGTTCTCTAAAAAGAACGCCAGGGCATTCTTTGAGAGAGGTATATCAGGCCTCTTAACCGAGCACCAAAGATTGTTAGAAGGACCTCTACAATCCTGGGTCCTCTGTCTAAGTAAATTTCAGAGCCCTGACAGGGCAAAGGACTTCTCTCGGTTCTTTGAGTGATGTCCGTCAAGCCCTTGATTTCAAGGACCTGGGCCAAGGGTTAAGACGGGTTTTCATTCTTGGCAAGAAACATAGGGCTCAGAGAGCAGACTGCATTATGCCCTCTAAAACCTATAATCTTGCTGATCGCTTGCAGTTCACTAACCCTCTTTGCCGTTGCCAGAGCAGTTAGGAAAATAGCTTCTTAGTTTAATGTCCTTGAAGGAAGCAGAATGCAAGGGTTCAAAACTCTTGGACATCAGGAATTTTAAAACCATCTAAATTCCAAGAAGGTAACTTAGGGCGGCTACCTTAGACATCTCAAAAGACCTTAGAAGATCATGAAGGTCTTTGTTGTTAGACAGATCAAGTCCTCTATGCCTAAAAACAGCTGACAGCATACTTCTGTAGCCTTTGATGGTAGGGACTGCCAGCTTTAAATCCTTTCTCAAATAAAAAGGAAGTCTGCTATCTGGGACACAGAGGTTGTGGTGGAGAAATTCCCTTCTTGCACCACTCTCCTAAAATGACCCACTTTGACTGGTACACTTGCTGGAGGAGGTCTCCTGGCGTTGGCAATAGCTTTAGCCACTGGTTTAGAAAAACCTCTCGCTCTGAGCAACTTCTCGATAGTCTGAATGCAGTCAGACACAGAGCGGGAAGGTTTTGGTACCTCTCGAAGTGGGGTTGTTTGAGAAGATCTGTTCTCATGGGAAGCGTTCTTGAAAAATCCACCAAGAGAGACATGACCTCTGTGAACCACTCCGGCTGAAGGCCAAATGGGGCGATTAATGTCATTCTCGTCCCTTCTGAAGACTACAAACTTCCTGATGACTTCCCCAGAATCTTGAATGGGGGAAAGGCATACACGTCTAGACCCTTCCAGTCCCAGAGAAAGGCATCTACTGCTAGGGCCCCTGGGTCGAGAACAGGAGAGCAGTAAAGAGGCAGCCTTCGGTCCTTGAGTTGCAAAGATGTCCACCAGGGGACGTCCCCAAAGCTTCAAAGCTCCTGACACACTTCTTGCGTTCAGAGTCCATTCTGTTGGAAGCTTGATGCTGCCGACTGAGAAGGTCCGCACGGACATTCTCGACCCCTGCAACAAACCTGCGTGAGAATTGTCACCTGATTTCGAGAATGTGCCCACAACCAACAGGATCTCTTTGGCAATCATGAACAGGGACCGAGAATGAGTACCTCCCTGTTTCTTGAGGTATGCCAGGGCTGTGGTGTTGTCCGAGTTGACTTGAATTACCCGATCCTGCAACTTGATCTCGAAGAAAGAAGAGCTAAGAAAATCGCTTCCAGTTCTTTTTAGATTGATGTGCCAGGACACCTGTTCCCCTTTCCAGGTGCCTGACACTTCTTCCCCCCCAGTGTTGCTCCCCATCCCACATGGACGCTCGGGAAAACAACACTAGGTCGGGGTTCTGAAGAGAAGAGAGACCCTTCTGCCAACTTTACGGGATCGAGCCACCACCGAAGATGGTCCTTGACAGAGAGAGATCCTGAGAGACTCTCTAGATCCTCCTTGTTCTTCCAGTTGTCCTTCAGGAAAAACTGGAGGGGTCTGAGATGCAACCTCCCCAGGGAAACAAACTTCTCTAGTGATGAAATGGTCCCCAGCAGACTCATCCATTCCCTCACCGAGCATGTTTCTTTCCCAGGAAGGCAGAAACTTTTACTAAACAGTGCTGCTGGCGTTCCTGGGATGGAAAGGCTCGAAAAACCACTGAATCCATCTGAATCCCCAGATAAAGAATGGACTGGGAGGGGATCAGATGGGATTTCTCTAAACTCACAAGAAGTCCCAGGGACTTCGTCAGCTCAAGTTGAATGTAAGTCCTCCAGACACCTTTCTTCCGATGAGGCTCGAATGAGCCAGTCGTCCAGATAGAGCGAGATCCTTATGCCCCAAGATGAAGCCACTGGGCAACGTTCCTCATCAAGACTGTGAACACCATAGGAGCTGTACTCAGTCGAAACACAGAGCTCTGAACTGGTACCTGTCCCCAGGACAAATCTCAAAAACTTTCGACCGAGGATGAATGGGGACATGAAAATAGGCGTCCTGGAGGTCCAGAGAGACCATCCAATCGCCTGGTCTTAGGGCTTGATAACAGACTGAGCTTCTCCATTTTGAACTTTTCTTTGAAGACAAAATTGTTCAGTCTGCTGGCGTCCAGTCCTGGTTTAGAGTCTCAGGTTTCTACAACCCTTCTGGTTCCAAAACTTCGGAACCAGAAACAGCCGATTGTAAAACCTGGGACTGTAAATCCAGACTTGCTCTACAGCTCTCTTCTCGATCATTTGATCCAGCAGATTGAAAGGATCTGTTGCTTCTCCTGATGGTAGGATGGCGACAGATCTCTGGGAGATGAGGACAGGGGGTTTTCTGAGGAACAGGATCCTGTAACCTTTCTTGATTACATTGAGGACCAGCTGAATCCGCCCCTCTTGCTTTCCAGGCTTCCGCAAACAGGAGAAGCCTGGCTCCTACTGTGTCTGGAGGTGTAGAAAGTCACTTCTTGCCCCTTTGGGAAGAAGGGGCTCCGCCTCTGGAGGACCTCTCTGCCTCATAAAGAGGGTCTAGAGGAGGAAGATTTCCCACTAAAGGGCTTCTGTCTCTTGGAGGGTAGTCCCTGGGAAGAAGTGGATGGGACACTCATCGTCTGGAAAGACTGTGCAAGAGGTCCTGAGTAGCCTTCTCTGCAAGGCTGGAGGCGAGATCCTTGACTAAGCGGTTGGGGGAAGAGATGGCTAGACAGAGGCGAACAACAATTCTGCCCTCTGGTAGGAGAGAAACGACTTTGCTGCAAAATTGCAGTAAATAACCCTCTTCTTCAGGAGGGTTGTACAAAAATGGGCAGCCAGTTCATCCGCACCATCTCCTGACGGCCTTGTCCATGCAAGACAGCACACTGGACAGCTCCCCCAGAGAGATAGAATCTGGACTACGAGTCCTCAAGTCCAAGGCCCCCAAGCACCAATCCAGAAAGTTAAAGACCTCCATAGACTTGAAAAGGCCTTTCAGATGGTGGTCAGTCTCAGAAAGCGTCCAGGACACTTTCGCTGAAGAAAGGAGAGACCTCCTGGAAGCATCAACAAGAAGAAAATCCCCTTGAGAGGAAGAAGGAACCCTCCAACCAATTTCCTCTCCTGTCTCATACCAAATTCCAGCTTTCCCACAATCTAGATGGAGGGGTAGAGCGAAGAAGTCTTTCCCTGAGACTTTCTATCTTCCATCAAGAGTTGACTTTCTTGAGGCCCTCTAGTAGCAAGAAAGTCTTCATTTTCAGGAACCAGAGATTTCCTCACCTTGAAGAAGCTAACTGCGAAGGGGAAAGAGGAGCAGAAGGCTGAAATTTGTCTGAAATAGCTCCTTCAGCATATTAGCCAAAACCTGGTAGTCGGAGAAAGAAGACAAAGGGGCTGCTCCTGCTCTGCAGAGTCCGACTCCTGAGACAAACCTCCCTCTTCGAAAGGAGCCAGGAGAGTCTTCGGGGCTTGAGGAAGACTAAGACCTTTGGGTCCAATTCGGCCAAGAGACCTCTTCGTCGGAAGAAGTCAGAAGAAAAGTCTGGAGAGCAACACGCACAAGAATCAAAATGCGTCCTGAAGGAGACGAATCGTCCTGCTTCACAAGCTGCCAAGCAGCTCCTGACGAGCGTCTGCCTCACAAACAACCGAAAGTCCTGACGAGCAGCTGGGGCGTCTGACTTCTGAAGAGAGCCCTGACGAGCGTTGTGCAGAGAATCCAGATGGGAAGGAAGAAAAGCGTCCTGGGAGCGTCTGCGAGCGTCAAAGCGAAGCGGGATGAGAAGCAAGAGGAGCTTGTCAGAGAAGAGCGTCTTGGCGCGAACTCTTACCAGAGGCTAAACCGAGCTGCAAGAGGGGCGTCCTGATCAGCCAGCGTCGTCACGAAGGCAAGGAAAGCCGATGATCCGCCGAACAATGAGGGCGACTGAGCGAGAACCCGAAGGAGAGACGAGCGAAGAGCAGGAGAGGGAGACCTCTTAGATCTCTTAATTGGCAGCGTCAAATCGCTTACGGCGCCTCGAGGCTCCGTCTCCTTCTGGGCAGCGAAAGGGATGCTAACTGCCGTTGCATATCCTGGAGAAGACACTTGAAGGAGAGGAAACCCTTCAAGGAGAAGGCTGCTCTTATGAGAAGAAGAGGGGAAGGACGTCCTCCTCCTTCTACCAAGAAGCGGCAGCAACAGCTCTCTTCTTGGGCGGCTGGGGCGTTCAACAACGTCCTCCTCAGAAGAAGTCCTGGTCCTCTTCTGCGGCGGCAAGTCGCGAATCCAGTCGGGGAGAAGACTCAGAGCACGAGAAAGAGGAGAAGAAGCGTCCTCCTCAACGAAGCTCCTCTTCACAAGCGAGAGTCCAACCGAGAACGCCACCCCTTGCGTGGAGAGGAGGAATCGGAGGAAGCAGAAGCAGTCTTGGGACCCGTGCGTGAGCACGATCCTTGGCAGCCTGGGAAACGTCAACAAGGCCTGCGCCGGGACGCCAGATCGGTGGGGGTCCCCGTAACCCTCTTGCGGCTTTCGACATGCCCATTCCCTAAGTCCTGGGAGTTCGGTGAGGTCCAGGCCTAGAGGCATTATAGGGCCGATCTGACGCCCCCTCCACAACACTGGGGGATCACTACACTTCACTGCATTTTCAATAGCCAACACCTTAGACTCCAAAGTACAAATGGAGCTCAAAATCTGCGCAAAGGGCATTACCTTCCGCAGACGCAATCACAGGGTTAGAAGGCGACTCTACAGGGAAAGGTGAAGCATTAGTAGGATTAACAGGAGATACATTAATACCCTGACTCCCACCAACTGACACACTCCTGGAGGAGGACCTCCTTAGCACTATCACGCTCTAACTTTCTCATAAGAATCGTAAGCCTTCCAATCAGAATCAGGCAACGATTCACACTCCTTGCAGCGATCATCCAACAGACAGACATGCCTCTACATCTCATGCATACTGTGTGAGGATCTGCCAAAGCTTTCGGTAGCCTCACCTTACACTCCTTCACAACACACACCTGAAACTAGCAGAACTAGAACCAGACATCTTGTTCAAGAAAAAACCAAAACCAAAATCAAATCAGTCCACAGAAGCGTATGCCTATCCACAAATCCAAGTCAAAAACCAAAAACAATCAGAATACTCAGTGGAAAAGTTTCCGAAATCCAATGGCGGAGGTACTGACAACAGGTGTTGACAATACCGGCGACAGAGAAAATCTGAATAGAAAATGGGAATGGTTCCTGATACCCGCCTCCCAGCGGCGGGAATGGGTACTAACCACCTGGCCCAACTGCGTGTGCCGTAAGTTTTGAATTTCTGTCGGTCCTTTCGGAGAATACAGCTATATATATCTGTCAGGTAAGTGTCATGAACAAAAATAAATGGATGGAATGTATGATTTTCATCTCTTCTTGATTCACTAAAGAAAATGGTTTCATTTCTTTTCTTGCATGTTTTAAATTGTGAACAAAGTAAATCAAGGCTATTCTCATCTAAGATTCCTTGTTTGTTATTTTTAACCAAACTTAACAACCAATCAATTATGCAAAATATGACCACTTTGTTCATTACAAAACAACTAGACATGGCAAACACTGTTAAAACCTCAATCACTTAATAACAAGATTGGTGAGAGTGGCAGTTTACAAAAAATCTTATCTTGATTACTCAAGCCGTGGAACAAACAACCACTCTCAGTATTGAAAGAAATTTCAGAAATTTTTAAATGAACCTGTAACCACAAAGCACCAGTAAATAACACAAAAAAGTCAAAACACCCAAAACATCTGAAACAAAGATCAGTTTAAAATTTAAAAACAAAGACATATTAAAGAATCAAATGGAATAAAAAATGTTTTGCAAGAACTGGGTGCCATTGCAGTATGAAAACCACAGCCAACACTGGTAAGTCCAGAATTTGGGAAAATGTTAGTTTCATAATCAAAATAAAGAGTGCACCTGAAGAGTTGCTTTTAAACAAAGTCAAAAATAACATGCATTTCAGCTTGACAAGACTGGTTTTTCTGTGAAAGCAGTAAACAGCAAACATGCCAGGTACCTGGAGCCAAGATTTCAACTATTAAAAGATTTATCTCAACCTCTTCAACACTTAATTAATATAACTACCAGGTATGGTGTTCAAAAATTTATTTTAAAAAGAAATAACAAGTCTCTGAAAGTCATTCAGCACTGGGTCACATCAGTTGCCTCTTAGTACGAGCAGCATGTTCACTTGTTAGACAGGTCAGGCGACCAAACCTGGGTCAGCAAAACTTTTCCACCACAACTAATTACTTATTAAAGTTTACAAAGTAGTTGATCTAGCAACCAACCTGTTAAAAGCAGAAACATATGCCACAGTTGCATTTCATAAAAACCATGCATGCAGAAACAAAGGGCTCTGAGAAACATCAAACTGGTAAACTTTTTCATAAAGCTGTTCATATAAATTATCTAAATAACCTTGTTCATACTAAAAACTTTCATGGAAGATTGTTAGGAAAGCATATCTTCCAAACAATCCATAAAGGTAAGAACAAAATAACAAAAGGTATTGTTTTATGGATTGGATTAAAAATTTGAAATGAACCATTTAAACAACCAAGAAAGGATTCAATTTTCAACAATTGAAAAATCTCTAGAACCAAAATGAAGAGTTCTATAACCTCTGAGGATTCAACCTCCTCTAAATACCTAAAGGATTCGTGCAGTATAAACAATATCTAAAGTAACTAGGGCATTGGTTATTAAATCCCACATCCATCGTCCAAGTGAGAAAAATAAAGAAAAATCTTGTGATTTTAAACTTTCCCACTAATAACACAATGCCCAACATGAAACTGGCAAATCTGTGCCTGAGGAGTTCTCAAAGCTCGGGTCAATCCAGCTGCACTATTGGACTAGACACTATAAACATCTCAGTCAAAAACTGATCATCTCCCAGTTTTTGACACCTACCAACTGACTTGTTTGGAAGTTCTGTATCACGAAACCACACTTCTCAAAACAGTATACTGACCGTCTTTAGGTTAAAACCTTAAGGCCAAAAAATCCCTTTTCAATTTAACTTCTTTTATCAACTGCCTGATTTCTGAAAAAACAGGAATTCCTACAAATGTAATCTTGACTGCCAAAACAAAAACAAACATTCTTATAGTACTTTGTGGTGTCACACAGAATGCCATCTAACAGGAAAATCAAGTCTTCTCTCCCACAATGTCCGCAGTAAATTCTGGCAGCCTATGACGTTCAAGAACTGGCACCCAAAAGATGTTACTCACCAGTGGAAAAGCTTTGAAATCAAAATTGCAACGGCCATATACTTCACACTGTAAGAAGAGTCTTTGTCAACAATACTCTGGACACTGGATCAACCTTTTAATTTACAAGCATTTTCACCAACATGAAAAACTTTGTTAAAAAAACAGTAACTGACTGAATGTCCACTAGAAGTTTAAATTTTGGTTCAATACTTCTTACCAAAAATCTTATAACATTTTCCCTTTCAACAAGGATGTGGTTATTTAATGTCTTCGAGACTAGCTTGGAGTTCTAAAATAATCTTCTGAAGAGCTGAGATTCAAATGCTGGAAATTCAAGTTTTTTTAGGTATTATCATAAAAACTGCTGCCCATCATGCTCCTATAGCCCTTAAAGTGCATGGAAAAAATTAAAGGAAAGGAAAAGAATTCAAAGGTAGATGGTCCAAATCTTTAACAAACATGATGGAAGATGGACACCTGCTTCAGCCTCTTTACCATAGGTCTAAATATCTCACAATGTAATAATGTATAATCTTGAGAATTTATTATCCTCTCAGACCTCAGATAAATTAACCTTACCTCTTTAAAAAACCTGGTCTGGTCTTGAATGATGATGATTATATCAAAACGTAACAGTTGAAATTACCAGCTCTGGTTTTGGTGATAAATCTGCTCATGCTCAATGCTCATTCCTATCTGAGTTCTTGATGGACCTGGGAATCCACTACTTGAAGCATTCCAAATGTGATCCTGGAATCAAGCTGAGGGAAAACCACCTGAATCCATCTGGTATCATTGAGAATGACAAATTTTTGGACTCAGTCAGATGCTATCTGAAACAGCTGCATACACAGTACCAGTCCTGAAATTTGTTCAGCTAAACTGTATGTTGCCACAGATCTGCTCCAAAGTGTAGACCTCATTCTTTGCGGAAACATCTACGAAAAGTCATCCCCAAAGACTGATGCCATGCTACTGCATTATCCTGATGACACCATTCTGTTGAAAGGACATCAGGACTGCTCAAGAAACCATCAAGTAGGTTCCCCTAAGTTTTAAACAAATTGAACCCTGCATAACTTCTTTTGCTCAAAAGGGGTTCTCATTTGTCTCTTTAGAGACCATGAAATGGGTTTATAGTTTGCTTGTTGTAAGCAGCAACTGTTGTGGTGTTGACCTGCACCTGGCTTGAGATTTTGAAACTTGTCTAAGCAAATCAAGGATTGCAGTTGGATTCCACTTTGTCCAGACAAAAGAACCTAGAGAAAGCTATTCAAAAAATCCAGGATCAACTTGCTTATTTCCCAAAGAAAACTGGTTTCCAGTTGAACCTCAGGACATGAGCTATGGTCTGCTTTAACTAAATAAGAAGGTCACCTCCTGGAGGATCCAAGTCATTCCAACCACTGTAATTCTGGAATTATTGGTAAGACTTGCCTTGGTCTCATTCTCTTCCCTTGATGAAAGCAATTAATTTTACTGAAACTATCAGGCAACTAGAACATAACCTCCCAAACCAGACAAAACGTTCTTCTCTGGTCCCTATCCAGTAAAACAGCTCCAAACTGAAAACCATGATGGTGATCTAAGAAATAAAACAATTTTCTTAAGGCTTGAAGTATTTGGGTTTGTAAGGGAATTTTCTGAGAAAAGTCTGAACAGACGTCTTCAACCTAAGGTATCAAAACTTTTGGAGAATGATCACTGAGATGGACATTCTATGTTTATCATGTCAAAATTCAAGGTATGGACAAGGAATGACTAATCTTGCCTCTCAAAGAAGGCTGACAAGACATTTGAACTGAGCTTGAGGAAGATCATCAACATACCTGCTGTCAGTAAGATGAAATGGATGCAGGCTCTGAAATCAACTTTGCAGCTGATTCACAGTTATGTAGATCAGATGGAAGTGCATCTGAAAAAGGAAGAACAAAAATGTAAAGCTACAGAAGAAACCCTGGCGTCCCTGGCGTGACAAATCCCCTGAGAGACTCTTGTCTGGTCAATCTTGTCCATGCAAGTTCAGATACTTGAAGGCAAAGCACCCTTTAATCAAGAGGCTAATCCAAAATATTAAACTTTTTCTTCTAAGAAGCATCCGTTGTTTCAATACTGAAAAATATCAGAGAAGCAACTTGTCATAACTTGGTCCCATGTTATAAACCAGTCTCACTTGCAATATTTTTCTTTCCAAGTAAAGGGATTGCAAAAAATGAGAAGAGGCTTTTCCTTCCCTCACCTTGAGGCAGGTTGAACCTCAAAGGACTGAGCAATGATTTCTGTCCTCCCATATATCAATAATGGATCGCCAATCAGCAGTCCTACCTAAAGAGCTAATCCTAATTTATTGAGACTTTCATTATAACTGCATCCAAGGGTTGACACTCTTGAGTGCCGTTCTCTTGCAAGCCCTGGTAGGCCAAATGACTGCAACAACTGACTGTTTCCTCAAGAAATTGTTCTTAGTACTGCACTGCACTTCACTGGGGAAAGAGAGAGGGAAATTTGTCGGGCTGCTCAAATGTATAATACAATGATGTCATTTTACACTTGTTTATCATGAGATCAGAGGATGCAACAATGTGAGGTCTAAAAGAGAACGTTGTTCATAAGTCCTCTTTTGACAGAAACAAAACCCGACATAGAAGTTCTTGGAGCAAAAATTCTTGGACATTACAGTGCATGGATGCAAAAATACACCTTTCAAAACCACCTTAGGCAAGAAATCTTAAGTCCGACAGAGCTATGGAACCTCCACATATTTGTTTTCACATTTTATTCTTTGTTTACTTTCACTGAAAATCACGTCTGACATTAAAACCTAACCCCCAACCCTGAATTTGGATACTGAAAGATAAATTCTGCATAATTAATCACAACATTCTGGAATGTTTGCAATACAAAATCCAAAAGCTGCCCCTTGAACTTGTCATCAAAAACTGATCAAAAAGTCTAAGTTAAGAGGAGGCAGAAAGCAATGTCAATACCTCTAATTGTCTTACAGTTACTATCAAAACAATGCTGAGAAAAGGCTGGAAACCAAATGGTGTTTAATTAAATTGTCAAGTAAAAGGAATTTTTTTATGCAAAAGAAATAGAGCCAGAACCTGCCATTGATTAGTGAAGCCCTAGAGGGAACCTTATGATCTCTATTCCACTGAAAACCAAGTTATGAAAAGATATTTGTTTTTCAAAGCCTAAATCTCTTTTCAGCAGCCACAGTGGTTGGTAGGTTTTTCTTGCTGTTTTTAGATTTACTCAATCTTATTTGGTTTTCAACTGCAGAGTCTTCTCTCTGGGAAACTCTTTACCAAATTTTGAAGAAAAAATAAGAAATGAAGAAAACAAGTTCATAAAAGTTCTCATTTTGATTGGACAAGGCTCTACCCCATTAATTCAAAAAATGAAGTCAAAGGTTCTATGGCACTTATCTGCCATACAGATTCCAGTATTATAAAAAAGGGAGAACGACAGTTCCACTCTCCCGACACCCAAATCCAGAACAAAAAGCCTGAAATTCAGTAACACTCATGTTGAATATTAATCACAAGAGATGGACACTCAAGAATTCGAAGAACAGTATTTGGCAATAAAGTATCAAACTGAGACCTCTAATAATTGGAGGGAAAACTGGGGTCTCACCTGGATTGGCCAACTTTTGTTCTCAAAGTATCCATTGGGAAGGAAAGAAATGTTGACCTATCAATTTTAACTTTGATAAATTCTGAAGGCATCAGACTCCAAAATCAAGATCTTTCATCAATGCAAAAATTTCAAATCTTCTCAACAGTGTCTGTTGGGCTGATGGCTTATATGTCTTAAGTAATTAAACCATCAGAACACAGATAAGAAACAGTATTGCCATTTTCATCAATTTTTTAAATGAGTGATGCATTAAAGACTGTGATCATTTGGGAGTGATCCACTTTTTTCTTGACTGTAAACCCCATCCACTTTTTGTGATTTAGCTGAATTTCCTACTGGCGTCAAGGAAGGTGGGTGATTGGTCAAAATAAGTGAAATGATTTTTCACAAGAATCGATTCTCCTTGAAGTCAAGAATGATTTTTCGGTAATTCTGTCACAGTATGATGTTTTTTCAAGTCTCCTGGCGATAACAACATGCGGCGTCACATGCATCCGTCACTTCAAGAGATGCCTAACCTTCAGGAAGACACAGTTTAGTTCCTGGCTTCACAACTTCAAGTTGGCAACAGCAGAAAGACAACAGGACTCAAAGAGAACTTGTAAAACAAATTCCGGCCCATTCCAATAACTTCTGTTCCACTGCTGACAATGCAAATGCCTAATCCAGTTTGGCTAAAACAAACAAACAAATAATGCAATCAGACGTCCCCTCAGCTGGAAAACTGAATGGAAAAGATTCCGAATGCCCTGGCCCTCCTACGTCAAAAATTGGAACCCTTGACTGAATAGTACAAAAAAAAAATATTTAAGATTGAATTTCTGGAATGGTCTCATTCCTCCATTGATGAAATGGCAACTTTGGATCACAACCAAAACCCTTAACCTTTTTTTCCAGAGACAATGTCACGTGCATGATTTTCTCTGAATGTCAGATTTTTCCATGTTAGTGACAGTTCAAAGGAAATATTTTTATTATCAAGAACCTGATCCATGACTTTCCCACGCCCAGGGAACTGAAGAAAATGAATTATTCAAGAAACACTACAATCAAGGGAACAGGTCTAATGATGAGAGAACCCTCCACTGGCATGCACTAACAGATTAACACTTGTATTTTTAGTGGCTTATTGTCGATTTGGAAGAATTATCCATATCTTAAAGGAATTTTGAGCAGGGTGAACAACAGATACCAACAAATCATTTTTCATGTTGACATTGTACTCTGTTTCAAATGTTTCAACTTCCGGTGCAAAAGGGAAAAGATCAAAGTGATGCAATATCATGAGAACAGAATTAAAAAATTTAGGTTATTTGGTTATCATCAGACAATTTTTACAAAGTGTTAATCTTCTGAAATTGCTTGAGAAACTAAACATCTTCAGACATGTACTGTTCAAATAATAATTCTGAAGAGGACTTGACAAATCTTGAAGAATCAAAAATGAAAGTTGGTATCTTATACAAATCAAAAGAAACAATCTTACGTGTTTTGAAAAGCAACCCGAAGTGTATGTCACCTGCATGTTTTCAAAAACATTATAAAATGATATTTTTATGATAAAATAAAGTTTTGTACATACTTACCCGGCAGATATATACTTAGCTATAGTCTCCGACGTTCCCGACAGAAATTCAAAACTTCGCGGCACACGCCGACAGGTAGGTCAGGTGATCTACCATACCCGCCGCTGGGTGGCGGGAATAGGAACCATTCCCGTTTTCATGTCAGATTTTCTCTTCCACCTGTCTCCTGAGGGGAGGCTGGGCGGGCCATTAATCGTATATATCTGCCGGGTAAGTATGTACAAAACTTTATTTTATCATAAAAATATCATTTTTGTACATGCAACTTACCCGTCAGATATATACTAGCTGATTGGCACCCTTGGAGGAGGGCAAGAGACAGCTAATAACTAAAAACAGAAAACAACATATGTTGTAGGATAAACAAAAACCATGGTTCTTACCTGATTGGGCAGAAGACTTCATGGATACTGTCTATGAGTCTGCATGCCTCAAGAGCTTCAGCGAGGATGTGACCTAAGACTGACAGCCCTTCTGGATCGTATCAATGGGGGAAAACCCACTTACATGACAGAGCCTGTTATGGATCGTGTCAATGGGGATTAACCCACTTACAAGACAGAGCCTCTACCTGAATCATATCAATGGGGGCTATCCTCTTACATGACAGAGCTAGGTGTCACATAAAAATACAAGGAGCTAACAACCAAAACCGACCACCTGACCAAGCCTAACCTTGTTAGTGATACGAATTGAAAAAGAGAGAGACCTTCAACACTCTCTTTCAACCAACCATAAAAAACACAACAAACCAAAAAAAACTAACAACTAAACTAAATGGGATTAGATTCAGCTCCTTGACCCAGCACCGAATCCGCAGATACGTAAACTCCTAGAGAGAAGCACTTCTCATATGTTACTCTAACATCTCTCAAATAATGAGAAGCAAACACTGAATTACATCTCCAGTAAGTAGAGTCCATAATAGACTGGAGGGACCAAGACTTGTGAAAAGCTAGAGAAGTAGCAATGGCTCTCACCTCATGAGCATTAACTCTTAGGAGCTGAAAATGTTCATCTTTCACAAGAAAGATGAGCCTCTTTGATAACGTCCTTAATGAAAAAAGCCTGGGCATTCTTTGAAATTGCTCTTGAAGGATCCTGACAGAGCACCAAAGACTTTCAGTGTTGCCTCAGCTGTTTCTTTCTCTCCAAATAATGTTTAAGACTCCTTACTGGACAGAGTGTGTCCTCTCAGCTCCTGTCCTGAAAGATGAGAGTCCTTTGACCTCAAAACTCTAGGCCAAGGTTTTGAAGGGTTCTCATTCTTTGCTAAGAAGAAGGCTTGAAGGAGCAGATTGCAGAGTCCTTCTTAAAGCCAACAGAACCTTCCAAAGCTTGTAATTCACTCACTCTTTTAGCAGAAGCAAGAGCAAAAGAAACAGCGATTTTCTGGTCAAATCCCTGAAAGAAGCAGATCGAGGAGGCTCAAACTTCTTAGACATTAAGAACTTTAGGACCACGTCCAAATTCCAGCTGGGAGGTCTTAGGGACTTATTTTTAGACGTTTCAAAAGACCTTATAAGATCATGAAGGTCTTTATTTTCAGAGATGTTCAGACCTCTGTGTCTAAAACTGAAGACAGCATGCTCCTATATCCCTTTATGGTGGAAACCGCCAGGTTACATTGCTCCCTTAGGTAGAGAAGGAAATCAGCAATCTCCATTACAGAGGTACTGGAAGAGGAAACTTTCTGAGATCGGCACCATCTTCTAAAAACTTCCCACTTAGACTGGTAGAGGCGCAAGGTAGAAGATCTTCTGGCTCTGGCGATAGCCTTAGCAGCCTTGTGCGAAAAAAACCTTTCGCTCTAACCAGTCCTTCGACAGTCTGAAGGCAGTTAGGTTGAGAGCGGGAGGTTCTTGTGATATCTGTCGAAGTGGGGCTGTTTGAGAAGATCGCTCCTGAGAGGGGCGACCTGGGAAAATCTATCATCCATTCCAGTACCTCTGTGAACCAGTCTCTGGATGGCCAAAAGGGAGCGATCAGGGTGAGCTTGGTGCCCTTTGAGAAAGCAAACTTCCTTAATACTTCCCCATTATCTTGAATGGGGAAAAGCGTAGCCCGTCTAGACCGTCCCAATCTAGGAGAAGGCCGTCTATAGCTACTGCTCTGGGGTCCGAGATTGGTGAGCAGTAGTTCTCCAACCTCTTGTTCCAATGGGTTGCAAAGAGGTCTATATGAGGTCTCCCCCACAGGAACCACAGCCTTTCGCAAACCTCCTGATGAAGAGACCATTCCGTGGGAAGAACTTGGTCTTTCCTGCTGAGAAGATCCGCTCTCACATTCCTTTCTCCTGAACAAATCTGGTGAGGAGAACGATGTTTCTCTCCTCCGCCCACAACAGAAGGTTCCTTGCTGCAAAGTAAAGGGAGAAGGAATGTGTCCCTCCTGCTTCTGATATAAGCCAGGGCTGTGGTGTTGTCGGAGTTGACCAGAACTACTGATCCCTTGACCAGGAGTTCGAATCTGGAGAGCTAGATGAATGGCTACCAGCTCTTTCATGTTGATGTGCCAGGCCCTCTGATCCGTGTCCCAGGTGCCTGACACTTCTTCCGAGCCTAGTGTTGCTCCCCAACCCGACTCCGAGGCGTCTGAGAACAACACTAGGCGAGGGCCTCGGCGGTTGAAGAGAATTCCTAGACCCAGCTTTTTGGGTCTAACCACCAACGGAGATGTGCCTTTTTGGTTCTTGAGATGATATGTGGAAGGAATCCGACAAGTCTTGGGACTTCCGATCCCAAGATTCTTTCAGGAAGAACTGAAGAGGTCTGAGGTGAAGCCTTCCCAGAGAAACGAACTGTTCCAGCGAGGAAATGGTCCCCAGCAGACTCATCCATTCCTCGCCGAACAACTGTCTTTCTCTAGAAAGTCTGTCACCTTTTGAAGGCAGCGTTCCCTTCTTTCCAGGGAGGGAAACGCTAGAAAACCCGAGAATCCATCTGAATCCCCAGGTAGACAATTTCCTGCTGAGGAATCATCTGAGACTTCTCGAGGTTTACAAGAAGTCCTAGTGACTGGACCAGGTTTAAAGTGATCCGAAAGGTCCTCCAGACAACGGTTCTTGAACTGGACCGAATCAGCCAGTCGTCGAGATACAAGGAAATCCTCACCCCCTCCAAGTGCAACCAGTGAGCTACATTCCTGAGAATGGTCCCGTGAACACTTGGGGGAGCTGTGGAAAGTCCGAAGCACAGAGCCCTGAACTGAAAGGTTTTGCCGTCTACCATGAACCTTAGGAACTTCCTGGAGGAGGGATGGATGGGAACGTGGAAGTAAGCATCCTGAAGGTCCAGGGACACCATCCAATCTCCTTGACGAAAGAGACGACAGAACTGAAGACGTCGTCTCCATCTTGAAACTTCTTCTTTACATGACAAAGAGTTCAGGAGCTCACGTCCAAGACCGGTCTCCAACCCTCCCGAGGATTTTGGCACAAGAAAAAGACGGTTGTAAAACCCGGGAATGAAGATCTTGAACCGGTTCTATGGCAGACTTTTCTAGCATTTGTTCGACGGCTAGAAGAAGGGCCTGCCTCTTGACAGGATCCTTGTATCTGGCCGATAACTCCTCGGAGTTGATGTCAAGGGAGGTTTTCAAAAGAAGGGAATGAGGTACCCTTCCTCAAAACAGAGAGGGACCAATCGTCCGCCCCCTCTGTGCCCAGGCTTCAGCAAACTTGAGAAGTCTGGCACCTACTGGAGTCTGGAGGACTTGATTTTCACTTGGACTTCCTGGAAGGGAGTCCTGAAGACCTGGATCTTCTCTCAGGTCTTCGCCTCCTAAGGTGACCTGGATGAAGGCCACTCGAAGGGCTCCTGAAAGGGGGCTTATCCTTCTTAACAATAGGACAGCAGGTCTCATCCTCTTCGACGACTGAGCCAGCAGGTCCTGAGAAGCCTTCTCAGACAAAGAGCAGAAATCTTCCTTCACAGTCTCTTGTGGGAAAAGATGGCTGGAAAGAGGAGCAAACAGAAGGAAGACCTCTGGGAAGGAGAGACCGATTTGGAGAGGAAAGAGCTGAATACTGACCTCTTCTTAAGCAGGCCAGTGCCGAACAGGGAAGCGATCTCCATCGAGCCGTCCTTCACAGCTTTGTCCAAACAAGACAACACACTGCTGAGGTCCTCCATACTGACAGAATCCTCTTCAAGACTTCTCTTGGCTAAGGCCCCAAGAGACCAGTCCATGAAGTTGAACACTTCCAGCAACTCTAAAAAGGCCCTTGAGGAAATGGTCCAGTTCACAAAGTCCCCAAGAAGCCTTGGCCGAATTAAGGAGAGAAAGCCTTCTGGAAGAATCCACCAGATTAAGAAAATCTGAGCCAGCAGATGAGGGGAGAGCTAACCCCATCGGCTCCTTGGTCTCGTACCACATTCCGCTCTTCCCAAAAGCCTAGAAAGAGGCAAAGAGAAACAGTCTTGCCTGCATCCTTCTTGCAGAGAGCCACTCTCCGAAACCTTTAAAGAGCTTTCTTCATGGAGATCGTAGGGCGCATCTTAACAAAAGAGGAGGATTTTTGAAGACTTGGTGCTCCAACATTGAACCAGGAGAAGGAGGAGAAGCATGGCTTGAGGGAATCTCCATACTCCTGGACTAGAAGAGCCGTCAACCTCTTGTAATCTGAAATCCAGATATCCTTAGGGGATTCATCCTCTGATAACGCCTCCAGGCCAGCAGGAGGAGGAGAACGTCTAGAAGGGGGCATTTGTCAAAGAAGAAGAGCGCCTAGAAGGAGAGGAGCCTTTGTCCACTGGAGAGACGAAGATCCGGAGAAGCGCCTGTCAAGCTGACTGGCGCCTGACAGAAGAAGAGCTTGAACTGAAGAGGCGCCTTGCTGGAGAGGGGGTCCTGTCAGACAAAAAGAGGCTGGAGAGGAGCCTTCCAGGAGAGGAGGCAGGCGTTTAACTGTGGAGAAAGTATCTCCAACAGGAGAAGACCGGTGCGACGCCTGGGTGGAGAGGCGCTATTCGAGAGGCTAGACGCCGAGAGAAGAGCGCCTGTCCAAAGGAGGCGCCTACCAGGAGAAGAGCGCCAGGAAGGAGAGGCGCTACCAGGAGAAGAGCGCCTGGAGGAAGGACGCCTAAGGAGAGGCGCCTGGGGGAGAGGAGCGCCTGCAAGGAGAAGAGCGCCTACCAGGAGAGGAAGGAGAAAGCGCCTGTTGCTGGAGGGGCGCTTAACAGGAGAAGAGCGCTTCCAAAGACGACTTGCTAGGAGAAGAAAGTCTCTTGGAGGACTTGATCGGAAGAGAGTATCCTTCCGACGAGAGGAGCTCTTTGATAAAGAGCCAGCAAGAGCAGCGAGTTGAGCCTGGAGGCCTACCAGGAATCTGCTTGGTGAACTCCTGAACTCCTGAAGAAGAGGAGGAGGAGATCTACGAGTTCTCTTCTTGACTGACAGGAGAATCCTTCAGGAAGCGCTCAGGGCTAGAGTCCAATGCGTCTCCTCTAGGAGCCTTCCAGGATCCTCTTCAAAGGGCGCGACTCCTCAGCCGAACTCCAACCACGTTTAGGAGAAGACGAAGCAGAAGAAGAGAAACACTTCTTTAAGATCCCTTTTCTACTGGCGATCCAAGGCAGCCTGGGACGCGTCAACAGGCTGCCAAAGGGACGCCTGACCGTTGGGAGGATGCTCTTCATCCTCCCTTGCGGCTGTTCGACATTCCTCCTCCACTGGGTCTGGGAGTTTGGAAGAGGTCTAGGCCTAGGAGCAATGCGGAGCCGGTCAGACGCCCTCCACTGCACTGGGGACACTACACAAATCACTATCACTTCTCACTTTCTTTTCCTCCATAGCACGCATCTGCAATTGCATCTTGCGGATCGTTCCGCCTTCATTGCAGCCATCTCCGACGACGAATCCACAGGTTCGATGAAGGGAGAAGGGGCTGAAACAACTGGAGTGACAGGAGAATCTGGAAGAGTGTTAGGTTCTAAATCTACCTCCTTGGAAAGAGACCTACTAGAGCTTCTAGAAGAAGCCTTCCTAACTCTATCCTTCTCAACTTCTAAAGAAATAAAATTCCAGTTCAGTGAGATTCTCACATTCAACACACGTTGTTATCAAAGAACAATCATTCTCCCTACACCTCATAACATACAGTGTGAGGGTCTACCGAAGCTTTCGGTAGTCTCACCTTACAATCAGACCTCACACACACACGAAACACAGGTGCAACACTCTGATCAGACATTCTTAATGAAAAACCCAAAAGCAAATCAAAAACAGTCCACAAAGCGTATGCCAAGCCAAAGATCCAATACGTCACCAAAGGTCAGTCCAAAATAATCCTCAGCAAGCGAAAAATGAAAATCAAAGCAGGAGGAACCAACAACAGATGTTGCCGGAACCAGCGACAGAGAAAATCTGACATAGAAAACGGGAATGGTTCTATTCCCGCCACCCAGCAGCGGGTATGGTAGATCACCTGACCTACCTGTCGCGTGTGCCGCGAGATTTGAATTTCTGTCAGGAACGTCGGAGACTATAGCTAAGTATATATCTGACGGGTAAGTTGCATGTACAAAAAACCATCGATGTTAGGACACAGCGGCAGGAAGATCTGAGGAATAGTTGGAATGGTTCCAGGTACCTGGGTAGAGGGCGCACAGGTGGTTCACCTGACTACCGATCGGCGAATTGCCGCGAGTTTTGAAATTCTGCCGTGACGTCAGGGACTTAAGCTGTATATATAACTACCAGGGAAGTTAGATGTTTAAAAAGGTAAAGTAGTAGAAAAGTTAGATGAAAGGTCATACTTAATTGAAAATAATGGCAAATTGTTAAGAAGAAATAGAGTGCATTTAAGGGAAACACCCAATGACATACGAGAAAAGAGAGATGTTAAAACTCCTGTTCTAAGTAAACCAATAACTTTTGACAGTGATGTCTATGTAAGTAAAAATCTACCTAATGCTGAGAGTGATGTAACCATTGATAAACCTGTTACATCAACTAAAAAATTTTTCACACCTAAATTTGCCGACTATAAAATGTATTAAATACTTTGCGATGTAGAAGAGTAAAACTGCTATCTACAGTATTGAATCTCTGTGTTAGTTATCTTACGAGTGTACTTGATGCCAAAGTTTAATATCCTTTGCTTAATGTAACTTTGTGCAATAGCTTCCTTTGAAAAAAAAAAAAAAAAAAAAAAAAATTATGATGTCAACATATTTTCACACAGAACACAACCAACTGGGTTGCTATCACTGTAGTTCAATGTGCAGCTGCTTGGTGGCTCTGCTTTTGTTACTTCTTGTACTTCATCTCTTAGATAGTAAATGTAAGCCACAAGAGACCCTGTGTTCTTAACCACAAATTATCCAGCACATCAGAACAGAAACCTAAGAGACCACATGCTGGATCAAGTAAACTTAACTGCTGGTCAACCTTTTCTTGACGGCCACCTTGCCTCTGCTCTTTGGAAATACCAAGAAAGATCCCAACACAGCTATTTTCCAAAGGACAAGGCTACTCTCTGAAGAAAATTGTTTTGAGAAGAGACTATGAACCAAATGGTGCTGACTGGTGGGAGAGAAAGGTCGGAGCTTTACCTCCTGATACTTATAACCTCTAGAACTGGTTCCTGTCTTTATCAAAGGAAACTCTGTGATGGCAAAGTCCATCAAAGTATTCAAAAATATGCTGGGTCAGAGGGCAGCCTGAAAGGAGGCCATTGCCTTGGCAACTGGGAAAAGTGAAGCGAAGGACATCTTTTGGCATGGGGTCCCTGATGAGGAGGCTATCCATCAGTTATCAGACAAACAAGTCATTCTGGAACTTTGCTCCATAACCTCTATAGTAAGTGGAGGTCACAGCCAGAATGATGGTCCTGCATCAAGGGTTAATCCTAGGGTTTATTTCACCAAGAATCAGGTTTGAATGGGCCATATGACCAGCTAAAAGTGCCTCACCAAATCTGCTTGCGTGGATTCTGAAGGCATAGGATCCCAGCTTCCAAACAGATCAACTGCAGACTAAGAAAAAGCTCAAAGGTTGCACGAGCCCAACCTAGATCCCAAGCCATGGGGAATCACCAAAATATCAGGGCCACTGTGTGTTGTCTACAACGCTAAACTCCCAAATCAGAACAGCCTTGGCTGAACCAAGGGTAGGTCTAGGAAAGCAGTCACAAGGCTATCATGCAGGCGCACAGTGGTAGACTTGGAAAGACTGGGCCTGGTACAGTGTAAGGTGCATCACCAAAGAGCAAAGAAGGGTTTTAAAGTCCAAAGTCTGTTTCATGGGCAGGTGATTACAGTGTAGTCACATGCATACTTATGGATTTTCAAACCTAGTGCAAATGGAAACTACAGGCAGCACTGATTCTTCAGGCCAGACCTCACAAGAAACATTTAACATGGAAAGAGATCCAGATGGTCCCTCTCTTCCTTCCCATCCAAGAAGTGACGGCAGACAAGATGTCATAATCACTGTTGTGAACCTCTACATAATTCCCTTTTCCAGAATTCTGTTCATGTACAGTGAACATAGACCATCTTATCTCTCTGACGAAGAGTGACACTCACATGAAGCCTAAGACTACTGGTCAGAGGACTTCTGGGACCTCTTTGATAAAGACAAAGAAGAGGAATAGGAGGAGGACCAAGAGCATCATAACAAGGAAAAGGAGGCTAAGGTAACGTGTATTTTTCTTCACCTTGCTCTTACTATGTCTCTTACTCTTGTCTACTATCATGTTGGAGGTAAAAATCCAGGAATACATGGCTAAGTGGTCTAGGGAGGTGGCATAGACAGATCACTAGGAATACCCAGGGGAGGCCACATAGCCTTCAATTACTCCACCTCCAACAGAAATCCCAGTTACCTGCAATGGGAATTGTGGAGTGAAAGGTCCCGAGGCATAGTCAGAAACTGCACTGGGAAAGATCACTAACTGACCAACTGCCCAATCATGAGCACATGCTAGGACTCCTCATTGAATGGGAGTAGCAACAAGGGATTTTTAACATATATGAGCCAAAAAGAGGTGCAGATGTCAAGGCAGGCATATTACCACACAAGGACTTGAGCAAACTGCTTTTTGACCTTACACTTTTTCCTATACCATGTTCATTACCACCAAACCCAGGGATGATCATTGCTGCACACCCAAGGAATGCAAAAGGAACAAAAATGGTGAAGGTTCATAACAGTGCAACATAAAGTGTGCATACATATTCAACTTCAATTAACACATTATATGCTGTGCAGACAAATTTCAAACCTTCAAATACAACAGCAGCTATATCCAGAGAAATACAGTAATGTAATTTACAATCAAACAAGACCCTCTTACATCATTAAGATAAGCAGTGGGGGGAAGGGTTGGACATGCAGGAACCAATTAAGCTAGGGAAGGTTAGATTATGATGCATTCCTATGCAGTATTTTACTTTATGATCTACAGCACTAGGCCAAGTCAGGTTAGGCTTGAGGAGCCAGTTGGTGAAAAGTCTTCCAGTCAAGTATAATACAACTTTAAAGGTTACATAAGCTTAGAATGCATTGCTGTAAGTCATTCCATACTTTATGGTGCTCTAGGTTCTGACACAATGTCGAGGTTTAAGAGCCCAGCCCACCAACCAGGTAGAAGACAGCAATCTATGTTAACTGCCTTTATGCCCTCTACTTAGCTTCTGCCAAATTTTCACAAATTACGTATTTTTTAGATTGCCTATATTGTAATTCATTTCTTCATACCACCTCTTGTTGGTGCTACTCACTCATTTTTAGTTTTCCACACCCAAAAATTTCAGTTTCCCAGTGAATCACCTCCTATTATTGTTAAATTACATGAAAAATATATAAACTGCATTGTGGCAAGGATATGACATGACATAACCTAGTGCCTGGTAAATTACACAAAACTGGCAAGAGAACTTAATGTGTGAAGTATTTTGCCACAGAAAAGAAAACCAGTGATAAGTTACTCAATGGTGGACTTCACTTGTCACATATGCTTTGGAAACCTGTTAACTTTGCAAGTTTACTTTCAACAACTCTCTCTTGTACATATTTGTTTATCAAGTACTTCAACTATCAACTTTACATGAAACTCCATGGTACTGCACAAATTCCTAAAATGTGACAGATAGCTTATTATTAGCATGAAAAACAGAGGCTGCAAGGATTGATTTGATTTTATGAAATTTAGGCTTTAAGCCAAGCACTGTGTACTTTTTGGCCAGTCAGTGCTTAACACAGTAGAAAGAGGGAGTTGCAGCTATTGACAGCTGCATATATTTGAAAGCCAGTACTTCATTTCCTTTGTTACTGGATCTCTCATTCCTTACTTTCAATAACTGCTCCCTCTTTTCTGTGTGTTAGCACTGACTGGCCAAACATTCAGTGTTGGCAAAAAGGTAAATTTCATAAATAAAATAAATCCTGTGCCTCTGTTTTTCATCCTAATGAACTAATCTGGGTCTGGTTAATTTACCTAGTTCTGAGCTTTCCTGACAGCCTGATGAAAACTGCTAAAGCTATAACCAAAAAACTACTGGTATTAGTTAAATCAAGAAAACCCAGTTAGCAAAGTTATAAACTGGTAATAGTTTGAGAGCATGACGGAAGAAAGGAATCCAGCATAAAAAGAACAATAAAAGGCTAAAAAGTGGGTACAACAGGGGCCTGGAGGGATGCTGAGACCACCCTTTCATTCTGCCTACAGTGCACCATGCAAGGTACACTGACAGCACTAACAACCTGTTACAGCAAAAGGCTATAAGGGAAATCTTGGAGTAATTTAGGTTATTTGCTGTATCGCCATTATACTACTTATGATGATGGTATATATCTTCATAAGAAATGTGTGGTCAGTTGGTGTGATGTCACTACCAAGGCTGCTATTCTCATCCCAATCAACTGCTCCTCTTGTCTACACAGTACATTCTAAGTATAGTGTAACTCATGTCATATACAATTACACATGCGCTGTTCTGCACAGACTGTCCTCAAAACTTTTTTTATGTCATTTGTAAAAGCGTTGTGTATTATGTGTAGACATCCTGTTGCTTGCATTTAATTTTATTAATGGGTATTCTTTAGTCAAGGTAGTGAACATTCATTATTATTTCTTGATCCCTGGAGCTGTGAAACAAAATATTCTACCCACTGTCAATACTGGCAAGTTCTTTAATTTCAAAAACATTATTAATTTTAAAACTGGTGAAATAGTTTTCAGGCAGGTATTGGTATAATTTTAATAAATTTTACTTTAATATCCATCATAAATGGGTTAAGCCATTATATATCCATTGTCTAACAGTATGGTAACCTCAGTTGGAAGTCATGCCTTCATGGTCTGGTTAAATGAGGTGGTACCCAGTAACCTCAGTGGGATCAAGTTACTGGTCTCGTATATTCCTGGTTTCCAATCACTTTCAGTCACTCCACGAACAGTAAACATCTACTGTACATCTCCATGAAAATTAAAACAAATTCGTCAGAATCGCATTAATAATTCCCTGAATAGCCACACCTCACCAGTTTTGGAATGAACTTCATTGTAAATTGGCATAGTTTAGTCGACATTTATTTGTTTCTCACTTTGTTTCATTTACCGATTCAAATACCTGGCGCCTCACCAGTTAACTTTACATGAAAACCCTCACGTTAATTTGTTCTGATTTCTGCAGTAAAATGAGAGCCGATAGCCTAATAGCCTACCGTGAAAGACAACTCCAGCTCTACGGCTCCTTTCAGTTGAGCTGTCTGCAAAAGGAAATATAGGAGGCTACACATAGAAACTTGTGAGAAATAGGAGTGAATACGTTGGGGTCAATCAGTTATCATTTAAAATTTCTGAACGCTCTGAAAAGTGAGTCTGCATCTGCGTTAGGAACGAGTTGTGAACGTACATGCCTGGGTCTAATCCTACAACAGCCTTTGCAATGGGTACCCTTTTCTTAACAAGTAACTTACTAAATTAGATAGGTCTGTCTCAAAAATTATAATTTACAGCACTGCCACGCATATTTTCAGGTGTGTGACCTAATACATACCACGCTACTAGGTGATGACAGCGAGACAAGGTGTTCAAATGAAACGTTCCTGGAAGGAGTGCGCCTTTCAAGTTCAAACAGCGTCAAGGGAAAGTTTTGTTTACATTCGTAACTTCTACGGACGTACAGGGTTTGGACACGTGATTCGAGAAACTATGTCGCAGCATCTCACCAGACAGTCACACAGGGAAATTTAAATAACCTAATATTTATAATGAATATTACTGATGTCTTTTGAGTATCTTTGAACTTAAACTTGCTTTACCTTATGCCCCATAAAAATATTCTTTTCCATGAGAGAGAGAGAGAGAGATAGAGATAGAGAGATACATATGGATTTGTATGATATGCAAAAATAGTGCACAGGCACTGGGGACATAGAAGGCCATTTATTATGAAGAAAATAAATTATGGTGAGGTAAATGAATTTATGAAATAGGGAAATGATTAATAAATAAAAGGAAACCAAGAGATATGACCAATAAATAAAATAAAGATATAAAGTTCATAATGAATGACGTTATCATATCCATATATTGTATATATATATTGTATATATATATATATATATATATATATATAACATCCATTTTTTTATATCTTTCTAAAACTATCAGTTTTTAAAAGCTCTAGAGAGAAAAAATCTCTTTTTTACAGGAAAGATAGAACTGAGAGAGAGAGATCAGAGAGATGCCGTACAGTTAGATTTTACAAAACCTTCTTGACAGGCTAATTCTTAGACTGTCTAGATGTTCAACTGTGAAGTGCTTCTTTAATGCGGGTAATGGTCTTTAATACTTCAACGTCAAAACATCTTGACTTCATACGTCGTACTCTTGTTAGCTACATTTCTTTGGTGGCAATATTACTTCGTGGTCTTTCAAATAAAATGTTCAACATTTCAATTTTATCACCGTTTGTAGAGAGTTATCTTTGCCACAACGTAATGTTCTTGTCTTTTCAGCACTTTACTTCCTCCATTATGACGTTTATTTTTGAAATGGTATTTTCAAACCTGTTTATAACTCGGATAACATTACAAAAAAAATTACTTCATCATATATGATAATTTATCAGGAAATATGCCGCAGAATATACGTCACATAACGCTGCCCTATGGTACTCCTCTAACCCATACTTAAAGATTTAATTTCAATTTTTTAATTTACCAGTTTTATGTGTCAGTGACTCGGAAACCAAGGGCCTGCTGCATTTATAACCCAATACGTTTAGTCGCAATTTACGCAACTCGGCTGGTTGCCTTATACGTACTATGGTATCTGCCACAATTTTAAATATGATCAAGCATTAAATCACCACTGTTGTCCCTCATTATGAGACAAGTAATAAGTTTATCTTTCTTATCGATTTGATTGTAATTACTGGTAACGATTACCGCGCCATATCTTGTGTAATCCAAGGTCCTTTAAATATATACGTATATTTAAAGGACCTTGGTGTCGAGAATTCCTCCCAACAGTAGCTCAGTTTACTGGCTCTTCCCCGAAGTTCTGGGCCTGATACACAATCTAAAAGAGACAGACTTCGAAGAGCACAAACAGGTGATGGCTACATAAACATAAGTATACTTTCTGAATTTTATTGCACAAATAAAATAAGTCACATAAAAAACATACTATCTGAATTTACGTTAGCCTTAAATCAAGAAACAAAGACGAATTCTGGACCTATTATAGTGCGGGCCGGCAGTCATGATTCAAAAATTACCTAAATTCTGACACAATTTGTAAAGTCCCAGCTCAACGGGTTTGTAAGGACTGGGTATTGAGCGACATACTGGCTGGGTGTTTTATACACTTATTGGTAGTTCTCACTGAGATAAATGTACATTTTTTCCATAGTTTTAGATTTGGCTGGCCTTGTGCCAGCAACGTAATCTGCTCCTCATTTGCCCGTTTCTTTAACTATTGATGATGAGTCTGTTAGATGGGTAGGTTGGATCGTTTAGCTATGATGCATGAAAGTGATTTTTACGTGATAGAATGTACAGAATCTTCAAGATATTATATGCGTGCGAGCGGTAAAGTGGCGTCTACACCACAGACAGGTTAACAAGGTGGATTCGGGCATCTGAGTTTCCGGCAGACAAACAGATGGCGATATTGAGAGACACGATTAACATACAGTGATGAAACATATATCAATGGAAAATGGGAATTCTACATATGGCCAACACGCATAAATGATTCAAGACAGATTAATGAATACAATGCAGTAGCATAATATATGTGAAATGGCGAGACGTTTGGCGTCCTCACAAGAAAAACATACAAAAGTTTGATGAATGATTCGTTTGTTTATGAGTATTGTATTAGAATGCTTGCATGGCAATGCAAGTAGTTGGTGATTTCATATATCAAGACAACAATGGTTAGAGAGATAGACGGAAATATTGTATGGTTGAAATCGTTCCTTTAGGAAAGAAAACGAGATGCTCTTGTTGTCTTGAGACAGTTCCGATGGACGACAACACACGCACTCACGTGTTTGGAAGAGACGGCGTCAGGCTCTTATACTCACCCAAGACGTGGGTATGTCTGATTAATCGCCCCAGCTGCAGAGATGACTGCTCAGAGCAACATGCGGTGCGGTTGTGTTTGGAAACCCGGCATCCCGACGGGCTCTTACAATACTCCCCACAAGCGAGGCATCGATGCGGAATAAGACAGTCTTGCCGACAATTGTAGTTGGCTCGAAGGGGCTTGGAGGCTAAGGGCGGGTGGGAGGCTGAAGACTGGCGCCGGCCGGCTGGTTTGTCGAGGAGGACGGGAGCGGGTTGAAGGACATGTCGGATGATCCTTCGGTGGCCGGTTCAAACTGAAGGATGACGGTGGCTGATCCTTGGTAGCCAGATCAGGAGGGGCGGCAGCTGGCTGAAGGATGACATTGGCTGGTCCTTCGTTGGTCAGCTCATCCAGTACGTAAGTGCGGGGCAGCTCCAGGTTTTTCTGGAGGGGCATCCAGGGTTCCGGTGGTGGGGTGGGTCATCTTGGAGGGTCAGATTTCTACAGAGAACTCAGGAACGGCAGTTTGCAGCGGTTTGCGGCGAAGGGTCTGTCAGCCGTGGAGTCATCATCTTGGGTTGGCCCGGGTCTTAGGTCACTCTGAAAATAAAGTTGGAAAAGTGTTGGAGGACTGGGTATTGAGCGACATACTGGCTGGGTGTTTACCGGTTTATTGGTAGTGTAAGGTGTCAAAGAAACGATCAGGTAAAAGTTACTGCTACTTTATTACAGATCCAGGCAGTTTATATAGCGGCCGACTGACGCCGGCCCGCGAGAGACAATGGAATTGACTGTGACCTGAGGTCGAAACAACAAACAATAATATGCAGTGAATGAGTACAAATTACAATACAAAACATACAGAACTTCAATATGGATACAGTCTTGATGCCTGTGAATGAAGAAACATGTGATACAAATGTGTGACATTTGTATAAATACGTATAAAGTAAAAATGGTTAAAATGCGTGACCTGGCACGTTTTAGGCGTGACTAATTGAGTTTGAAGAAAATGGGAAGTCACCAAAGAAAACATGCTCAGCGGAGACTTAATTAATGGCGCTGCCGAAACACTACGCTGGCGCCGATGTGGTGACTTTACAAATACTTCCCCCAAGACGGGACGTGTCTGACTAATCCCTATATCTGCTGGGACGCTGAAGGGTGCCACGGCTCCTGAAGATAACGGAGGGTCTCCCGCCTGTGAGGCTGCTGGTTGGGCGGTCCCTTCCTGGGCGGCCGTGCCTGCGGGGTGAGGCGTGCTGGAGTGCGGTTGGGCGGAAGGGGTGCTGCGTCGCTGTCGGACTCTCCGACAGGAAGGCGGGCTTTAACCGGTCTATTGGAACCCAGTCGTCCTTCCCGGGAGTGCCAGCCGAACGCCTTGCTGTTTCGTTCCAGCACGCGGAAGGGTCCCCTGTAGGGCTTGGTTAGTGGTGGACGGACGGCATCGACTCTGACGAAGACGTGGGTGGCGGATGACAGCTGTGGCGGCATGAAGGTGGTTGATTTGTTGATGTATTAGCGCCTGCAAGGGGCGAACTTGCCGGCCACGTCGCGGAGCCTCTGCAGTGATGGGGAGTGGCGTTCATCCGTCACGAGCTCTCCCGGTAGCATGAGGGGTTTCCCATAGGTTTGTTCGGCTGCAGACGGGGTGCCGTCGGCTCTGGGGCGGTTCTCAACCTGAGGAGGACCCACGGTAGCTGATGTTTCCAGTCCTCGGCGGTGCAGCGGGCCATGAGGATGACTTTAGGGACCTGTGGAACTGTTCGACCAGGCCGTTGGCCGCTGGTTGTACGCTGTGGTGGTGTGGTGCGTGGTCCCCAGCAGTTGAGCCAGGGCGGACCACAACTCGGAGAGGAAGGCGGGGCCTGTCGGTTGTGATGTGGTCCGAGGACACCGGCGGCTAACCCAACTGAGAGCAGGGGCCTTGGCGCACGCGCTGGCGGTGGCTTCTTGCATGGGTGTGGCTTTGGGCCACCTCGTCGAACGGTCTACCACCGTCAGGAGGTATCTGGATCCGCCTGATGGGGAAGGGCCCGACGACGTCGATGTGGATGTGGCGGCGGCGCCCTGGCTGTGGGAACTTGCCTACCCCCGATTGCGTGTGACGACCACCTTACTGGTCTGGCACTGTGTTTTGCCCAGGGCGTGGCGTTCTTTTGCACCCGTGCCAGACGAACTTTTTGAAAGCAGTTTGGCCGTGGTCCTGCCGGAGGGGTGAGAGGCCGTGAATTATGTCGAATACCTGGCGGCGGCGTGAGGCTGGAACCAAAGGCGCGGGCTGACCTGTGCTGATGTCGCAGAGCAGGCTGGGGCCTTCGGGTGAGGGTCACGTCCGCCACTTGAGGGATGTGATGGCGGTGCGGTATGCTGGGGTTTCTGGGTCAGCGGCCTGTTCTCTGGCAAGGTCCTGGTAATCTACACCAAGCTGCACTGCGTTCAACTCAACTCTGGAGAGGGCGTCTGCTACGGATTTTTCTTGCCGGGGTACCTGACGGAACAGGTAAATTCGGCTATGGCTGAGAGGTTGCGCTGCTGTCTGGAAGACCATGCATCCCCTGCTTCGTGAAGGCATGAACCAGTGGCTGATGGTCTGTGAAGATTGTGAAGGGCGTCCTCCAGGAGGAACTTGAAGTGCCGAACTGCGCGGTACATCGCGCAGAGTTCCTGTCGAAGGTGCTGTAGCGGGTCTCTGCGGGATTGAACTTCTTGCTGAAGAAGGCGATAGGCTGGGGCGCCGTTGATGATTTGCTCCAGAACAGCACCGCAGGCGACGTGAACTGGCGTCTGTCGTCAGCTGGAGGGGGCCTTGGGATCCTGGTGTGCCAAGGCGGTTGCCTTTGGCGAGGGGCGGCCTTCGTCAGGAAAAGGCCTGCTGCTGGCTGGGTCCCCAAGACAGGGACTTTGGTTGGCCTTTAGGACTTCCGTCAGGGGGCCCTGGTGCGCGATCCCGGGATGAACCACCTGTAGAAGTTTACCATCCCAAGGAACTCCTGGACGGCCTTGATGGAGGTGGGGGTCGGGAACCTGGCTACGGCTGCTACTTTCGATGTAAGAGGGCGGACGCCTGTCGGAGACACCTCGTGACCCAGGAATTCTGCTTTCAGGACGCCGAAGATACACTTGTCAAAGCGGACGACGAGGCTGTTCTCTTGGAGGCGCTGGAGGACTGCCCTGATGTGTCTCTGGTGTTCGCTGTGAGACCTGGAAAATATGAGAATGTCATCGATGTAGCAGACGCAGAACTTTAGGTCCCCAGGATGCTGTCCATGAGCCGCTGAAGGTGGCCCGGCGTTCCCCAGCCCGAAGGTGGAGAAGGCGAACACATAGGACCCGAAGGGCGTGATGATGGCTGTCTTTGGTATGTCCTCTGGTGCAACAGGTACCTGGAAATAAGATTTAAGAAGGTCCAATTTAGTGAATATTTTGGCCCGTGAAAGGAGGCCGTTAGGTCCTGCATGTTGGGTAGAGGGTAGTGGTCAGGCTCTGTTGCAATGTTGAGCCGCCTGTAGTCGCCGCAGGGTCTCCAGGAGCCGTCCGGTTTCTGCACCATGTGGAGGGGGGAGGCCCATGGACTGGAGGCTTTCCTGCAGATTCCCATCCGCTCCATCTCCGCGAATGCTTTTTTCGCCTCCTGAAGGCGCTGAGGGGGAAGCCTGCGGAACTTCGCATGTCAGGCCCTTAGTCACTTATATGGTGGTATATGCCCTGCTTGGCTGGGGCCCTGGGACTTGGCGAAGCTCGGCTTGAATACCTCAGGGAACTCCGATAGTAGGTGTGCATACTGGTGGGGCGACGGGCGCTGATGGTGGGTCTGGGTCCGCTGTTAATGGGAGAGCCGGCAGAGTCGGTATCGAGGAGGCGCTTGTTCCTCACGTCGACTAGCAGGCCAAAGTGCGCCAGAAAATCGGCCCCCAGGAGTGGGGTTCCTACGTCATGACGATGAAGTCCCAGGAGTAACTCTGGCCAAGGATGGAGATCGACAGGGCCTGGTGCCGTCAGGAGAGGATGGGGTTCCGTTGGCAGCCGTCAGGAAGCGGCCGGGTCTGGTGTCTGGTTGCGGTCCTCTCTGGATACTGGGAAGACCGATTTAAAGGCCCCTGTGTCGACCAGCATCATCCTGCTGGAGGCGGTGTCGCGGACGTAAAAACCTACTGTTTTGAGGCCCTGGGTTCTTCGGCTGCCATGGCGGCCTGTCCTGCTGGCCGCCACCCCGTTTTTTTTGAACGGGCGAACGAAGCAGGGCGGCAGGCAGTTTCGGGCGTCCTTTCCGAGCCACTTGTGGTAGCGACAGAAGCCAGGGGACCTCCATCTGCTGTGGTTCGGTGGGCGTCTGTTGGCGACGGCGTTGACGGGCTGCTCCACGCCCTCTTCAGGCTGGATGGAGCTGACCGGCTGTGTGGCTGGTTTTAGCCACTGTGAAGCCTTGACGAGTCTGTGAGATGTTGCGCCCGTCTCTGAGGTTCTCGATAGGCATTGTGTAGGTGAGCGATCTGGTTGCGTACCTCTGGGAGGAGTTGGCGAAAGGTAGATTTCCGTCGAAGCTTATCTCCTGCCGCTTCTTTGTGCCTTCAAGTCTGGTAGTGACAGGAGATCCACGACCATGCCCCAAGCATCTCTCTTGAATTGAGGCCGTGGCGTGGATTTTATGGCAAGGTCGATAGCACGGGGTGGCCGCTCGGTGATGGGCAGGAGCAAGCTTCGAGGAGGAACTTTTGTGTGGTGCTGTATGTGAGGTGTGTGTTTGGTACTCGTGAGATGAGTTTCTGTACACGTCCTCCGGAAGGGCGTTGAGCACTGTGTCGGCCTGTAGGATTTCATCCGTCAGGTCCGCGATTCTGAAGTGGCTCTCCACTCTGCGCAGCCACATCGATGGGTTCCCCTGCATAAACGGGCGGCAGTTTCACGGTGAGGGCGGCCCGTGATTGTGTTGCCCGGCCGTCGTGTGTTCGGGCGCTGGTGTGGAGTTGCGGAGGGCCTCGATGCGGGGCGGGATGCGCGTGTGATGGGAGGTAGAGGTAAACCTCCAAGTCGCGAGGTCCGCATTTAACTGCATGAAGGAGGATATCCGCGTCCATGCTTGCTCCTTTGACCCCTTGCTGGAGTGGGGTACTCGGCGTCAGATCGCACTTTTCGCGCGCCGTGTGGTTCCGCTAGTGACACTGGTGGGGCATGCGCCGACGAGTCAGCATCGCTCAAACGCTGGTTACAGCGCCATGTTTAGGCCGCTAAGAGTGTTTTGGAGAAATCCTGGGCCAAGACTAAGTCGCCGTGTCGGTCTGTTAATGGCTCCAGGATACTCGGTCACCACTGTAAGGTGTCAAAGAAACGAGCAGGTAAAAGTTACTGCTACTTTATTACAGATCCAGGCAGTTTATATAGCGGCCGACTGGCCCGACCTGCGAGAGACAATGGAATTGACTGTGACCTGAGGTCGAAACAATAAACAATAATATGCAGTGAACGAGTACAAATTACAATACAAAACATACAGAGCTTCAATATTCATACAGTCTTGATGCCTGTGAATGAAGAAACATGTGATACACAATGTGTGACATTTGTATAAATACGTATAAAGTAAAAATGGTTAAAATGCGTGACCTGGCACGTTTTAGGCGTGACTAATTGAGTTTGAAGAAAATGGGAAGTCACCAAAGAAAACATGCTCAGCGGAGACTTAATTAATGGCGCCGCCGAAACACTACGCTGGCGCCAATGTGGTGACTTTACAGTAGTTCCTTACTGAGATAAATGTACAGAATCTTCGAAGATGTTATAGGTGCGTGCGAGCGATAAAGTAGCGTCTACACACAGACAGGTAAAAACAGAGGCGATAGATTCATACAGGCATCTGTGTTTGTTGGCAGACAAACAGATGGCGATATATGAGAGACACGATTAACATACAGTGATGAAACATATATCAATGGAAAGGCCAGGAAATCTCATATGGCCAATTGCATGAGATTCAAAGACAGATTAATGAATACAATGCAGTAGAGACGGCGTCAGGCTCTTACAGGTTCTCTGTAATGAACATCCCGTTTTCTGCGGTGCCTTCACCTGCGACCTAGGGTAGGACGGACACAATATTATTATCATTATTATGAATTGTATATTTATCATCTGGTCATTTGGCCTTGCACCACGTATATGTGACAGAGTATTTTTATGTCTAACCAGTCATTGTTAATCATTATGTTTTCTGTATGTACCTGTCCTGTTTTGTGTTGAGAAATTGTTTGACCTCAGGTCACCTGTAAATTTTTGTACCTGCAGTCTCTGCGTAGTACGCAGACATCCGCACGCCGCTTTATAAGTGGGTCGCTTCATCAATAAACTAGCAGTATTTGTCTTCCTGCTCATTATTTTGCACCTCTCTCACAGTGGTGACCCCTGGAGTGGTTCCTGGAGCCATTAATGGACCCAAACGGCAACTTAGTCTTGGCCGATGAACCAACCCAAAGTAACAAGTGTTGATCTTTGGCAAATCACCAGTGTTCCCACACACTCCAAGTGTTTTTGATGCACAGTGAATGAACATGGACACAGACAACCCAAACCACATACAAATTACCACAAATTTCTCGGAGGCAGACGTCTCCCTCGCGCAACCTCCTCCCACGCACTCCTCCACGCCGGTGCCTGCTCCCTGTGCGATGCCCCTCCTGATGGACCAACCAAGGGTGGCCCTCAGCATAAAGCCGCTGCCATTCACCCATCAGAATGCAGCATCCTGGCTCTACAGAGTCGAGGGGCAATTTAGGGTGGCAGGCCTGACCAACGAGGTGTTGAAGGTGGACATCGTTATCAACGCCCTCCCAGAGGAGATTTACAAAAAGGCCACCCCATGGGTGATGACAACATCGAGCCCTGCCACCTTTTGGGAGTTAAAGGCCACTCTTGTCGAGACCTTCTCCCTGCTGGTCTCCGAGAGAGCCACCATGCCCTTGGCTTCGCCATCAGCCCCCGGCAGGACACAAACCTCTTGGAAATGTGGCACACCCTCCAGGACCTCCTCCTCCTCCCCGAGACTGACAGCAGCAGCAGGCGCAAAGAGATCAGCCTGTCGAGGGAGATCCTCCTGCGGCAGCTACTCCCAGAGGTCTGTGGGCAGATCACAGAAGCATACACCCTGCCTGTTGAGGACCTGATCAGGGTGGCGCAGCAGCTGATGGACTCCACGAGGACGGTGAAGTGGGTGTCCACGCCTGCACACCCCATCAACTGCCTCCAGCCGAAGGACCCCACCACAGAGGGCATCAACGCCCGTCGACCAGGAGGCCATCCCACCAGGAGAAGAAGGAGGCCAGGGCTGTACTATTACCACCAGAGGTTCAGGAAAGCTGCCTGAAATTGCGAAGTCCCCTGCCTTTTCTCCCCTCCAAAAAATGGGGGAGGCAGCAGCCACCCTCACAGGCCGCCACGGCAGCAGCATCCGAAACACCATGGGGCCCCGCACCAGTAGGCTTCATCTGCAACACTATCTCCGGCAGGATGATGCTGATCGACACTGGGGCCATGCGGTCAGTGTTCCCGCCTTCCAGAGAGGACTGCAGACATCCACCAGACCCGGCTGCCTCCCTGATGGCCGCCAACAGGTCTCCCATTCTCTCCTACAGCACCAGACTCCTGTCATTCTCCATCCTTTGCCGGAGGTACAGGTGAAACTTTATCATTGCAGACGTTAGGACCCCACTCCTGGGTGCGGACTTCCTTTCCCACTTCGGACTGGCAGTTGATGTCGGCTGCAAGCGCCTGCTGGACACCGAGTCCTGCCAGTCCCTGCCCTTGTTGCCGGACCCCAAGGAGCCCACAATCTGTTCCGTCCCGTCCCACCAGTACGGCTCCCTCCTGAAGGAATTCCCGGAAGTTATCAAACCCGAGCTTCGTTAGGTCCCCGGAGCCCCCTCCAAACACGGGATATATCATCACATGAAAACAAGGGGCACCCCGACGCACGCGAAGTTCTGGAGGCTTCCCCAACAGCACCTTTAGGAGGCTAAGAAGGCCTTTGCTGAGATGGAACGGATGGGCATATGCAAGAAGGCTCCCAGCCAGTGGGCCTCCCCACCTTCACATGGTGCAGCACCTGGAGACCCTGCAGCAACTACAGGTGTCTCAACCTCGCTACAGAACCCGACCACTACCCTCTACCAAACATGCAGGACCTAACGGCCTCCTTCCACAGGGCCAAAATATTCTCAAAATTAGATCTCTTGAAATCATATTTTCAGGTACCAGTAGCTCCAGAGGACATCCCCAAAAATGCCACCATCATGCCTTTCGGGTCCTATGTCTTTGCCTTCTCCAACTTCGGCCTGAGGAATGCAGGCGCGACCTTCCAGAGGCTGATGGACAGAATCCTAGGGGACCTGGACTTCTGCGTCTGCTACGTCGATGATATCCTAGTTTTTTCCAGATCCCAGAAGGAACACCTACGGCACATCAGGAAGGTCCTGCAGCACCTGCAGGAGAGTGGCCTCATTGTCAGGTTTGACAAGTGCACCTTAGGCGTCGAGAAGGTGGAATTCCTAGGCCATGAGATATCCCCAGGAGGCATCCGCCCAGTATCATCGAAGGTCGAGGCTGTCGTCAGGTTCCCCACCCCTACCTCCATCAGGGCCGTACAAGAATTCCACGGAATGGTCAACTACTACAGGAGATTCATCCTGGGGATCGCACACACCATGGCCCCCCCTGACGCAGGTCCTCAAGTGTCGTCCGAAGACCTTAGATTGGGGCCCCAACCAGTGGAAGGCCTTCTCCCTGACGAAGGCCGCCCTCGCCAAGGCAACATCTTTGGCCCACCAGGACCCCAGCGCTTGCCATCCAGCTGATGACGAACGCCAACATCGCCTGCGGGTACGTCCTGGAACAAGTCATCAACGGAGCCCCTCAACCCATCGCCTTCTTCAGCAGGAAACTCAGCCCCACTGAGTCCCACTACAGCACCTTCGACTGGGAACTCTTCGCAGTGTACCAGGTGGTACACCACTTCAAGTTCCTCCTGGAGGGTACGCCCTTCACGATTTGGACGGACCACCAGCTGCTGGTCCACGCCTTCACGAAGCTGGGGGATGCATGGTCCTCTAGGCGGCAGCGGCACCTCGCGGCCGTCACGGAGTTCACCTGCACCATCAAGTACCTCCCCAGCAAGAAGAACCCAGTAGCCGACGCCCTCTCGAGGATCAAAATCGACGCAGTGCAGCTCGGGATCAACTACGAGGACCTCACCTGCTAACAAGCCACCGACCCAGAGACCCCAGCTTACTGCACAGCCATCACGTCGCTGAAGTGGAAGGACATGCTCCTCGGCCCTGGAGGGTCAACATTGCCGAGTGACGTGAACTCTGGCTGTCCTCACCCACTGGAGCCCGCCTCCCGTCATCGGCTGGTCTTCGACGTCATCCGCAGACTGTCCCACCCCTCTGGAAGGACGACAGCCAGGCTGCTGGCAAAGAAGTTCGTCTGGCATGGCATACGGAAGGACGCGACGACCTGGGCAAGGCAGTGCGTACAGTGCCAGGCCAGCAATGTAGAGCGGCACACTGAGTCTGGGGTGGGCGATTTTCCCCAGCCGAGGAGACGTTTCAGGCGCATCCACATCGACGTAGTGGGTCCTCTTCCCCCATCAGGAGGAGCCAGATACCTTCTAACAGTCGTCGGCCGCTCCACCAGGTGGCCTGAAGCTACGCCCATGGAAGAAGCCACCTCCAGTGCGTGTGCAGAGGCCCTCCTCTCCAGCTGGATCAGCCGGTTCTGTGTCCTGGACCATATAACTACAGACAGGGGCCCCACTTTCCTGTCCAAGCTGTGGACCACCCTGGCATGCCTGCTGGGGACCACTCCACAGCACCACCACCTACAACCCCACAGCCAATGGAATGGTGGAAAGGTTCCACAGGTCCCTGAAGGCATCCCTCATGGCTCGTTGCACCTCCGAGAGTTGGAAATACCAGCTGCTCTGGGTCCTCCTTGGGCTAAGGACTGCCCCCAGAGCCAGCGGCAACCCGTCCGCAGCAGAAAAAGTCTATGGGGAGACCCTCATGGTCCCGGGGGAACTCATCACAGAGGACCAGGACGAGTTAACAATGCAGAGGCTCCGTGACAGGGTTGGGAAGTTCCCCCCCTGCCGGCGGACATAGGACGTCCCCCTTCATGCCTCCCGGTCTGTCCTCTGCCACCCACGTCTTCATCAGGGACGACGCCATACGACCACCCATAACCAGGCCCTACAAGGGGCCTTTCCTTGTGCTTGAGAGGAACAGGAAGGCATTCCGGGTAGCTGTCCATGGGAAGGAAGACTGGATATCAATAGACTGCCTCAAGCCTGCATTTCTGGAGGAAGACTTCGGGGACACTTCCCAAAGCCCCCCTGCAAGGGATAGTGGCCCCCCAGCCCACCCCATCCGCAGGAAATCATCATGGGTGCCCCCGGAAAGCCCCTGGACCAGGCAGGAGGGCACCCCAACACACCCCTCCACAGGGTGCTGAAGAAGACGACCACCCGCTCTAGCTGGCATCAAGAAAGCGAGGCCCCCTCCGCCACCCCAGCAGATACCTGCTTTGATCAGACATTACCTACGTCTTGGGGGAGGGAGTATTGTAAAGTCCCCGCTCAACAGGTTCTCTATCATGAACATCCCATTTTCTGCGGTGCCTTCACAGGCGACCTAAGGTCGCATGTACACAATCTTATTATCATTATTGTGAATTGTATATTTATTACCTGTTCATTTGCCCTTGTACCATGTATATTTGTCAGAGTATTTTTTATGTCCAACCAGCTATTGTTAATCATCATGTTTTCTGTATGTACCTGTCCTGTTTTGTGTAGAGAAATAGTTTGACCTCAGGTCACTTGTAAATTTTTGTACTCTGTGGTCTCTGCATATCATGAATGTCTGCACGCTGCTTTATAAGTGGGTCGCTTCATCAGTAAACCAGCAGTACTTGTCTTCCTGCTCATTATTTCGCACCTCTCTCACAGAACCTTCACCAACAGGAGCAGCAGATACAACCCACCCACCTTAGACTCCTGCGTCTACGTCTTCGTCAGGGTGGACGCTTGTCGGCTGCCCTTAACGAGGCCCTACAGTGGGCCCCACAGAGTCATCAGGCGGGAGACTAAAGCATTCCTGCTGGACATCCACGCACATGAGGACTGGGTAACGGTCGACAGGCTAAAACCGGCATTCCTGTTAGACAATGAAATCAGCGAGGAGACAGGCAAGCGACCCAGAGTTCCCCCTTAGCAACACTCCACAGGAAAAGCCACCCCCACGCCGAAAAGAGGTCCAGGACGGCCCAGGAAACAGCCCTCGCCAGAACCAGAGGTTGTGCCCACACCCCGCCCGCAGTTCTCAAGAAGTAGGGGCCCACCCCAGTTGCTGCAGCGCCTCCGCGATTGAGGAGTCATCAAATAATTTCTCGCATAATTATTGTCTTATGGGGGAGAGTACTGTAAGGGCGTCAAACCGCCTCTCTGTTCCTTGTGTTTCGCTCTACATTTGTACATTAATCATGTCGTATTTGTCACTTACTATTGTTTCAGATTCTTTATGTATCTCATTATATGTATCATTCTATTTCGATATATTAAGATATATAATATATATATATATATATATATATATATATATATATATATATATATATATATATATATCTGCCTTGTACATGTTCTGTAATGCTCTGTATATGTCATTTTGTGTCTTTCAACAAACACAATTCTGTACGGATGCAGCGGGGGAGGCCGCAGGTCGCCCACTACCTTTCCGTCCGCTTTCCGCATTATAAGTACCTGTCGTGAACAATAAAGGCGTTACGGGCTGCTCTAGGAGCAAGAGCCCGTGCTGGCACAAGGCCAGCTAAATCTAAAACAACAACAATAAAGAGCAGATCATCACGAGCTAGCATACTAGCTACCTGTGCCTACTACTCAAACTCTTCCTCTTTCCCATCTGTTGGCCTCTCCCACTAGCCAACACTCACTGCTATCATACTTTTATTCTCATCTGATGGGTACCTTAGGGTTCAAAGAGGTTGCAATCTTGCCTGTTAAATCTTTTCACTTCAAAATCACCCCCACCAAAATCATTTTCATGCATCATAATAAAGTTCTCATCTAACCTACCCACCTCACAGACTCATCATCAACATAGAGTTACGGGCTGCTCTAGGAGCAAGAGCCCGTGCTGGCACAAGGCCAGCTAAATCTGAAACAACAACAACACAATAAAGAATCAGTCTCAATTCTGACCTTTCTTGAACCTCGCACACTAACATCGCAACTTAATAGAGCCTGCAAGTGTAGCTTAACTACTAGACATGGTACATGTCGATGGAAAGCAACGATCTGCCTCAATTAAGTGGGATAAAATGATAACAGAATACCTATTGTTTCAAGCAAGATCTAGCCAGCGTCAGACCTTGTAATCAAGAACACACGTGCTACACGTTTGAAGTTTGTCGTCGCTGAAGGAAGAATGAGTATGAGTGTTCTGTACAGTTCTGCAGTGTTGCTACTGCGTTCTTTCCAGAAATTTCCAAATTCCCAAATTTGCAATCACATCATTACAAGCAAGTTTCTCAGATCGAAAACTCTAGTTCACTAAAAGTGCAACTTGCAGTACACTTTTCAAGAATAAAGGACATGTAACAAACGAAATAATAATAGCACTTCAAATTATAACCATTGCGCATGTCCCCACGTCAGTCCATCTAGAGACATAATCATTACGCTCGGTTGTAATTTCTACTGATATTTTTAAACCGAGTAGATAGGGGTTTATGTTGACAAAATCCCTGCAGAAGATTTTGTCGACCCTGGGTGTAATCCAAGAAAGTATCATCATGTTTAATTAAATCTATTCGTTAGTTGTTCAGTTATTAAAAATGTTTCTATTGTTCCTATGATCATAAAAGCGTCTGCAAAATTATCCGCTATTTCATGAGGTATATAAGCCATCCAAACCCAACTTGATTCCCAAAAAGTCATGAGAATATGATTTAAAGAAGGCATGCTGTTTTCAAAAATTTCCTCAGTTACGCCAGTCGCGAGCATCCTATGGAGACCATCCCACTGCTATTAAATTACATGGGGAACTGGTCATGATCTGTCATCAAAACCGGATGTTGAATGAAGCTCCATAGCCATATCTTGAAAGATTTATTATGTATAGAATTTATTCTGTTTTTGTTCAGTTCTACACATGGGCTCCAGACATGCAATACGTAAGTGAGCCTGTATTTGACGCCCCCCCCATTTTTTTTTTTACCAGATATTGACAGTGCATGAGTAACAGTGTCCCACATTGTCAGGAATATCATTTGTTACTCCATCTATCAGTTGCAAACTAGCTTGAAAGAATATCTAGAATCATGTCAAGATTAGCGAACCCACTCACAGTAGGGTTCGCTATTCTTTACAAGAAAATTATTGGGTTCGTTATTCTTTACAAGAAAATTATTGGGTTCGTTATTCTTTACATGGGAATAATCAGGTTCGCTGTTCTAAGACATGAACACTTCGGTACCAGACATTTGATCCCCCAGGGCTAGTACTAAACAAGGCGAAATAAATTTGACGCCCCGGGGCTAGTACTAAACACGGGGAAACAGTGTGGATGAATCATTGTTTCGCCGTGTTTAGTATTAGCCCTCATGTGGAATTGGAGTGCGGACCGGAAAGGGTTGGCCATTCTTCACATGGGGACCATTGGGTTCGCTGTTCTTGACATGGAGATGTTGGGTTCGCTGATCGTGACATGATCCATATTCTAATATGGAGAAAGTAACGAGAGGCGCCACGAACATTTATTTTCAACTAAACTGAAACGCGTGGAAAACTTATGGCATGCATAAAGTATTTAACAACTTGAGGAAAACTGCGTCACGTAGACGCACTTTCGTAGCCCACCGTAGGTCCACCGGAGTGGACTGGAATGTAAATTCATAAATGTAAGTTAGATTTGAAAGTTAGATTGTTATTAGATATCAGGCGTATGATAAGGCATAAGTTTCGTCTACTAGAGTTCTACAACTGTGATATCCACTTTCCAGATCTGTATATGAAGGTACATGTTACAGCCGGGTATTTTGGGAGTCTTCTGGCTTGCCAGGGGTAAATGTAGAGTCAGAGTGAAAATGTGCATAGTTGTTTAAGAACACTGCAGCTGACCTCGTTAACCATCCATGTTAAAACTGAGTTTAGTCATCTCTGATTAATTTACTAGATTTGTAAAAATTTGGACTTGCACACTATATTAGCCAAAATGTTTTGTCTTTTGCCGCTCAGATTTTCTTACACGATCTGGGGTTAAATTATATCAATTCGTCACTGTACATTGAACTGGACGTTTTCTGTCAATAATAAATATATATAGATTTTGATTACGTTATTGTATTTGTTCTTCGCGTATTATTAGCCTATGGTGACAATATTGTCCTTACAGAGATGACAGCACGTATGTGGTCCCCAACGTGTTAACTCATAGCCAAGTTTTGCTAAGCCTATGTACTGTAAGCTACTGCAGCATCAAATCCAGCTTAAATACATTAGTCACAATATCTCACATCTTTACCATTTTTAATACATTTTCCTGACGACGGATTCATTATCAGACATAATTTTACAGGTTTTGAAGGTGGTCGACAAGTTCCTGGTGTGGTACTCTCAACAATGAAAATACCAGTTAAGTGTTGGGCTCCACAATCATAGGAAACTCCTGTTATCTCCACTACCCTGCAAAGATAGTTTCAGGCCTACAGCTTTGTCACTGTCCCGATATAGAGATTTTTATAGAATCATATCCATAATTGTTTGGTAGCATAATGTACCCTCTTAATAAAAATGATCTGCAGTCTCAGTGTATGACGGTATAAAGCGGTCAAGCGGTCAACATTTGTATACGGATTTGTTAATTCTGCTTTATTAACTTCTAACATCCTCAGGACAATTTTTCCTAAAATTTCTAAGTTTACTAGAGGATGCTTTTCCTTTCAGCTGTAATGGTGCAAGGACAAGTTGGTGATCTGGCCCTCTGTGATATTCCCGAGTTCTTTTTCACTCTCGTTAGAAAGCCATGTGACCTGTTGTCTTCTATGACTACCATCCGGAAATGTGCAAATGTGTATAGAGATGTCCTTTTGTGGAAAGAATGAGCCTAATTACTAAATTATATGCAGTACAAAAACTAACAGACTGAACTCCATTTTGAAAAGAGTCAAAATTTTTTCCATCTTACCTTGCTTCTCATTCAGTATTGGCGAAATGATGTTCCACTCTTTACTGGACCTTTATGGGTCTTCTAATACAGCGTTAATGATTTGATGAAATTTGTGCATCGGTTCATGAGAAAATGTTTAAACAGAGGGTGAAGGCGGTCATTCTTCCAGCTTTTGTTCAAAGTGGCAGCCGCAACCATTTCAAGACATAGTTCGCTGGTACTATTCTCACATGAGATCGTGGCAATTAAGGTACGGAGAGTGGGATGTCTTTCCATCCTAACACAAATGAATCGGAGAGGTCCTCACGATTCTTTTATTAACAACGAAATACTAATATGTTATTGGATTCCAAAAGAAATCGCACTAACGACACCGCCATAAGGGCAGTACAAAGGTAGGAACGAGCAAAAAGATATCACGGACTCTGGATGGCATCTATCCTCAATATCTGTCTCATCTTGCCGCTTAAACTAAGAGATAAAAAGAGATCCTTATCTAGTGAGAAGTGAATGCAACTCACACCAAAACAGTTGACGCTCAAGGATGTTACTATCTTCTCATATTCTTGTGCTGCTTAATCTGAAGAAGTGATCTGATTATTGCCCAGCTGTTATAGTAATCTGATTTCCCCTCTAATGGATGGGTTTCCATTATGTGCATTACTGCGCAATCTTAGCAGAGTATTCATCTAAAGCCACATTCTGTTAAGGTTGCTCTTGTGAGCCGTAACACACAATGGATTTCTGATGCAACACTGTATCATCGACAAATGTCATTGTGTGAACAATCAAATCTGCATATTTTTCTCCCAAATGTTTTTAAGTG